>NW_027526335.1:44122162-44344411 GCF_048455015.1 Haemaphysalis longicornis | reverse complement strand
TTCAATGTTCTTACCGGGATAAAATTAACGGTTAATTGTGAAAGTACGCGTCTTGTCATTTTCTTTAGAGGCAAGGATATCCGTTATTCCCTTTACTGTTTACGCTTTACACACTAATTTTTCCGCGAGTCTGCTCCCCTAGAATGCACAGAGAAGGCTGCGATGAAAGCAGTAAAATATATAGGGTAACAACGACACCTGAATATGATTTGACTCAAAACAAATCTGCGCTGTGACATCGCGCAATGCAGGTGTACGACGATTTGCATTGCGCTATATCACAGCGCATGATTACATTATTTAGTGAAAGCGTAAGTCGGCCCTTTTTGCTTGCCGCATTTGTTCCCACGGGCTCCGCGATTGATCATCCAAGCGTGTTGTGGCAAATCAGATCCGCAGAGATTTTAATGCCTAGCATTCTTTGTCAAGTACCCCCCCCCCCCCCAGCGAGGACCGCGAGGACAGAATTCTGAAAAACCAAAAAAATGGCTGTAAAGAACTCACACTTTAAACCAGCGGCATAAGAATGCGACGTATTAGTAGATAATTCTCTGAATTTATGCAGATATTTTTGGAGTGTACTTAGAGTGTCCTGTGTGTTCGAATGTATCTTCAAGTGTCCTGTGTCCTTCAGTGCTATACAGCGAACACGGTTTTGATGCGCACAGCCACCCCGACACGGCGAAAACAAACGAAATCAAATTCCTGAAAATCCCCGCATGTTAAGGAGACATGTGTTCTTCCCTGGTCGCAACGGTGTGGAATGGGCTTCACCCCGATATCCACGGTCCCATTCCATCACGATGCCTGCTGCCGTGCGCTGCTCCTTCCGCGACCAAGACTCCCGTAATACGACTTGGAGTGCACGCACGTACCGTGGCAACGCGTGCAGGTATGCGCCCGGTAAAAGATCGACGTCTTGGCTACATTCCAATGGAAACGGTATACGACGCAACGGCGTCATTTCTCAGAGGGGGGGAAATACATATTCCATGCGCGGCGCGACAGCATCTCCCGTTTGTATAGAAGAGAAAAGAGGAAAGAAAGAAAGTACAGATGAAAGTGGCGCCTGTAACTTCGCTTACATGGGCATGCAGTTATTGCGCCGCAGGACTTTCCACGATGTAATGGCCTGTAAACAGGCGTGTCATATCTGTTTGGGGCTGCCCACGCAATTCCCCCAACTCTGCTCCTATTTCCCCTGCACTAAATCTTCAAAGCGCTATGCG
Organism: Haemaphysalis longicornis; assembly: GCF_048455015.1. Taxonomy (NCBI): domain Eukaryota; kingdom Metazoa; phylum Arthropoda; class Arachnida; order Ixodida; family Ixodidae; genus Haemaphysalis; species Haemaphysalis longicornis. The sequence continues at coordinate 44,343,182 of NW_027526335.1, read as the reverse complement.
CGGCTTAGCAGGTTCGTTAAAATTGATTGCTTGTAACAAGCAGCCAATCGAAAATTCGGATGCTGTACACGTGGAATATGTATTACCTCAATTTTAAAGTTCGACGCCACTTCTCCGCTCGCACCCTTGATGTCACTGTGTTTACGTCCCCCCCCCCCCCCCCCCCCCTTCCAACCACCGTTGCAGTGCGTTACCCTGGCGGCATCAGCGCCGCTGAGAATGAGCAGTATGTACAGTCGCTTTCGCCCCCCAAAACGATAACTTTGTTTCACGACAAACCGGCTCGGCTAAGGAACGCCGCGCGAGGATTGTACAAATAGCTAAAAACTCGAGCCACGCCATCGTAGTTCATGAGCTGCATTTACTTTGTGGTAGTGAATACCACTCACGACCGGAGCTAACTTACCTACATCATACATTTGCAAGCTATAAACGTATACCATTCACACATAACTGATTTCCGAAACTAAACTAAGCTTCTTTAAATTTTGAACTGCTGAGCACGAGGACGCGGGTTCGTTTCCCGGCCATGGCGGCCGCTTTTCTGATGGAGGCGAAAAGCAAAAACGCCCGTGTATTCGAGATTTCGGCGCACGTAAAGATCCCCAAGTGGTCAAAATTAATCCGGAGCCCTCCACTACGGCGCGCCTCATCGTCTGAGTAGCGTCGGCGCGTTAAACCCCACAATCAACTTTAAATATTGAACCTCAAACCAAGGAAAAAAAAAAAAAGGGGGGGGGGGGGGACGTCATCAGAAGTATGGGGGCGTCCCCTTACCTCATAGATCCAGGGATTTTTTTTTTCACAAAGTACCGGCTTGCAAGCGAGTTTACAGCGAAATGTATATTGCCTATGAGAGCACTGGCAACGCATCGCAGAAGTGCTAAAGGTGTGGCGTCCGCGTTCAAAAAATTAAAGAAAGGTACATAGTACTGAAATATTTCCCTTATCACCTGTGAGGGACAATTTTGTACTAATTTAGCCCCCTTCAAAGACTCCCGAAAGGACTCCTAGCACAGTGAAATGTCCACGATGAGAATTTTCAGCGAGAGCAGAAGGCCACATTTTGCACCTGTAAATGACTAATGAGGTTGCGACTCGTTACGGCAAAACGCCAGCGTTGCGAACTAACGAGACAAATACGTTGCAGCTTAACTTGGCGTTAGGAAAATCGTAAATATTCAGCTGTTTTCTAGTTCTTGCTATGTCTGTACATAAGCGAGCAAGGACGCTCAAAGAGAACTTCTCTAACCGCGATAGCTGTAAGGGGTATACTCGTGCACGGACGTACCAGACTGCCTGTGATCATGCGCTCAACAGCGTGCCAGGGGATTGTAACGGTTCTTTTCGCGACGGTCACACAGGTCGGGAAGAAATGGTTCTTAGTTCTTAGTGGGCACTGAAAACAGTTTTTTTTCTTTCAGTTGTTATTCAGTCCTGGAAGACGTACCGAGTGATACAGGGTCGACGCTGCACTCATATGACTCGTGCTGGGCCGATAGCAAAAAAAAAAAAAAGAAAGAAAGAAAGAAAGAAAACAGAAAAAAAACTGTGCGTCAAAAGACGGTGTCGAAGAGGGGTGAAATAAAAGCAAACACTAAAAAAATGACACCACTTTCCCGCGAGGGAACCCTGAGTTGATGCGAAGCATCTCGCAAGTTCCGAAACGTTCACGAGATTGGGTATCCAAATAACGGAAAATGACGGAACTCCGGACGGCGCAGCATGACTCAACCGAAGCAGCAACTGAGGGAGCGGCGCGCGGACCGGGTTTATTATATAGAGCAGACGGAATGGAGAGGAGGAGATGAGAGAGGAGACGCGCATGCGCGCTTATCGCGCAGCTGCGGTGATGAGTAGCGCGCGCGCTATCGCACAGCTGGCGTGGAGAGAGGGAGAGGAAGAGAAGCGCGCGCACTATCGCACAGCTGGTGGGGAGAGGGGAAGAGGTGCGGATGGACGGACGACGGACGACGGAGCTGAGAGCAAGAGATGCTTTGCATCTAAAACAAATGCCGGTTCATCTAACTGCTTCACTGCAAATGTCGTTGAAAGACGATAGTCGTTTGCCGCCCATGCCACGGAGCTCCTCCGCTCTTTGCATCCACCCCTCACGCTCATTCCCTCCTCTCTCAGCATGAATGGTAGGTTGTTCAATGCAATTCAATTGCATTGCATCTGCAGGATGACGGCGACGACAAGGACACGACGTCCGCACGCCACAAACAGCTTCAAAACGAGGAAGTATTTTTGAACAACGCGAGAAAAAAAAGGAAGAAATGACGCGAACAAGACGTAAACGGGAAACAGGGTTAACAACTGGCGTTTATTGCACGAAAAAATACTTAATATGCAGAATTTTGTTGCAACAAAGGAGGGAAAGGGTCAACGCAGGAGAACAAATATGAAATGGTTCTTAGTTCTTAGTGGGCACTGAAATCAGTTTTTTTCTTTGTTGTTATTCAGTCTGGAAACCTAACGTCTGGAAACCATGAAGCTGCGCTTCTTTTCTTTTTATTTTTGTTTTGCGAATAGGAGTCAGCGCGACGACATGGGGCAGGCATCGACCGAGAAAAACAACGCCACGACAGGCCCGCCACGCTGACGTCAGAATAGCGTCGTCACTGCGTCGAGTTGCGCGCGCAGAGGGAACCCGGCGGTTCGGACGACCGGATTTAGGAAGCCCGCGTCGTAAGGGGATTTCGGATTGCGATCGTTAATGTACAGGCGGCTGATTATACGCCTCAACGAGGCCGCATGCATCCCGCCCCCTGTTACTCTTGATTCGTGCGGCTCCCAAAAATCGATGTAAATAGATTTCCGATCATAGACGCCGAGACACGAGTTCAGGGACGGGCCGGCAGCTATATATAGAAGCTTTTACATTAGTGGGGCACCAGATAATGATAACCTTTAGGACGCGTCCTTTAAAATGGGATGTTACTAAGGTCGAGGTATAGAAATAGTTATACGTCAGAGATGGAGGTACGAGGTGTTTGTTGCAGAGACGGGATGAGGCTTATTTTCTTTCAGACATAAACTTTGTTCTCTTCTGAAGCTAAAGCTACCATTTTCAAGGTATAGCTGCTCTGGGATGCGAACTATAAAGCGAACAGTGCGTTCGAAGTGTGTTTTACCACTTCTTTGATTTTTACCACGAACTGCTGAACTCTGTCTACACACCTCATGTCGGTGTTTCTTCTTTCTTTCCTCATTTGTTTTATTATTCGTCTGACGTAGCATGTTAGGCTATCTGCTGGGCAGACCTCGTCAGCATCATTAAACTGCATTCTATATATATATATATATATATATATATATATATATATATATATATATATATATATATATATATATATATATATATATATATATATATATATATAGAAAATAAGGGTTGGCAGTCAAGAAAACCTCGGAAAGCAAAGGGGAGGTTGTGGTGGGTCATAGAAAGAGATGAAGAATTTTTTGAGTCGAAAAGAAAGTGGTGAAAAAATGCCCGCCGGGTGGGATCCGAACCCACGACCTCCAGAATACCGGTCTGGTGCGATAACCTTTACGCTACCTGTGGGGCTGTTTCCCCAGCACTTTCTCGGGTATTTATGTTAAAGTATTTTTGTTTCCTGCACTTGGGGGTGGTAGCCAGTGCCACTCGGACTACTCGGGGTGAAGGGGACCTTCTTTTTAACCCCCGGGCCGTGACTAGAGTGTCTACGACATGTCGAGAGTGGTCGACCAGCGTTGAACCCTCTTAAGCTCCCTTTGGCACCAATATATATATATATATATATATATATATATATATATATATATATATATATATATATATATATATAAATATATATATATATATATATATATATATATATATATATATATATATATAAATATATATATATATATATATATATATATATATATATATATATATATATATATATATATATATATATATATATATATATATATATATGTAGCGGCGCGTGTCCACCGCGCCCAGACGACGACGACGACGACGACGAAGGCGGAACCACGAGGCGCACGCTCACGTGCGCTCGTGCTGGAGGAATAAAAATCAGTTCGAGCCCAAACGCTGTCGTGGCTGGTTGTCACTGCGCCGGTCGCGACATGATTTGGTGACGTGGACCGAACTCGCCTCTTCTGACCGCGCCATGTCGGACCCTTCGGCTTCGCCGGATTCCCTTCGTGACGATGTGGTGGGTGATGGTGTGCTTCACCGGGGACTCTCCCGTGTGGAGTCTTGTGATCGCGGGAAAATCTGCAAGTATCTTATCCTGCATACCTCGCCTCTCTTCGACCCAACCAGACCTTCCCCGTCTCAACAACCATGCCCAGAACTTTGCACCATCAACCGTCGTAAACTGTCACGTGGTCTTCAACAACGGCCTCCGGCTCTACGGGGGGGGGGGGAGCCCTGTAGCGGCGCGTGTCCACCGCGCCCAGACGACGACGACGACGAAGGCGGAACCACGAGGCGCACGCTCACGTGCGTGCTGGAGGAATAAAAATCAGTTCGAGCCCAAACGCTGTCGTGGCTGGTTGTCACTGCGCCGGTCGCGACATATATATATATATATATATATATAGGAACAAAGTTTTCCTGGACGCCGGTAGAATATACACAAAAATGGTTTCGACCACGGTAAAAAAAAAAAAAGAGAACAGATTTAATAACGTTTCGGCCGAGGGACCGGCCTTCGTCAGACACCCGAAGGCCGGTCCCTCGGCCGAAACGTTATTAAATCTGTTCTCTTTTTTTTACCGTGGTCGAAACCCTTTTTGTGTATATATATATATATATAAGAGAAGAAAAACTTCGAACAAGGTAAAAGCACGATTGTGGCCTACGTTTCAGCAAAGAGAAAAGCAAGTTCTCTTTGCTGAAACGTAGGCCACAATCGTGCTTTTACCTTGTTTGAAGTTTTTCTTCTCTTGTGTTCTCTACCATCTTCAAAGTTCTACTACTCCCTATATATATATATATATATATATATATATATATATATATATATATATATATATATATATATATATATATATATATCTGGGGGCTAAGCACCAATTAAGACGTGTTTTTATTTATGCGAAAGCATGGAATGGCTGGCTTGTGCGAAAAAGGCGGCGTCGGGCGCTGGTGTTGGCGTCTGAGAGAAAGAGAGAGAGAGCATTTCTAAGAGTTTTATGTGGCTCAGGGTGGCCGCTGGCTTGTGCCGGGCGGCGACATCGGCAGCTCTGATGACCAAGGTTGTTTGTACCTCTACGTCTGATCTCCCCAGCGCCTCCTCCCAATACTCATCAAAGGAAATTAGATGAAAGGGATCTTCAGGACATACGCAGATGTGGGAAAGGTTGGCGAGGGCGCCGCATGCAGGGAGTTCTGGGGGAAGGCATAATGAAGGGTAGTGTGTTTTGATTGATTTTGATTGATTGTAGGGTTTAACCCACCCACGCAACGCAGGCGATGTGGCGCGCCGTAGTGGAGGGCTGCGGAGTAATTTTGTCCACCTGGGGATCTTTAACGTGCGCCGAAATCTTGTACACACGGGCGTTTTTGCTTTTCGCCTCCATCAGAAAAGCAACCGCCGCGGCCGGGAATCGAAGCCGCGTCCTCGTGCTCAGCAGCACAACGGGTAATGTGTTTTTCTGGAGGAGATGCCACATGTGTTGCGAATTGGTAAGCTTGACGTGAGCCAGGGGGTACCTACGGCGGTAAAGGATGTGATGAATCTGTAACTTGTAAGTAACAACGACTGCGGACGGTCCGGAGTGTCTTCGTCGGAGTCAGAGTCGCTTTGCGGCAACGTGGTCACTTGGCGCACGATCTCGTCGTCCGTTAGCTCTGTGAACAACACTATGTTGCTGTGCACTGCTGCAGCAAGATCAAATTTTGTTCCCCGGGCGGGAGTCAAGCCAATCCCCATCAAACGGAAGCCCAGTGGCTTAGGATTTAAAATGGCGTCGTCCTGGAGTCGCACCATGGCTCAGTCTCAAAACTAGAAACTTGTTGTCTGATAAAGGACTTGCCTTCATCAGAGTACAGTTACATATACTCTGATGAAGGCAAATTCCACTACCTTCTTTGTTATTGTTCTTGCTATGTACCCGACTGTTTACTTATACTATATATATATATATATATATATATATATATATATATATATATATATATATATATATATATATATATATATATATATATACATATCAATGTTGCAGTCGTCATTGCCAGTGCTATTCGGCTTTTTTCGAAATATATAATAGGGCCGAACGACGTGTGCTTGTCACGTTTCTTTGATTCATTGATAAATAAGCGAAAATAAGTCGAGAAAAAATCCGCCGTTTTCCGGGAGCGGGACTCGAACCCACATCTCCGCATAACCGGTGCGGTGCGTTCGCCATTATGCTATCCCCACAGCGGCTTCTCTCTCGACTTTAAAGCGGGGGTTTATATTTACAAGAGCGACTTTAAAGCGGGGGTTTATATTTACAAGACCGGCCTCAGAGCTCAGAGAGAAGAAAAACTTCGAACAAGGTAAAAGCACGATTGTGGCCTACGTTTCAGCAAAGAGAACTTGCTTTCTGCGGCCTGAGGAAAACAAGTTCTCTTTGCTGAAACGTAGGCCACAATCGTGCTTTTACCTTGTTCGAAGTTTTTCTTCTCTTGTGTTCTCTACCATCTTCAAAGTTCTACTACTCCCTATATATATATATGTGTGTATGTATGTATGTATGTATGTATGTATGTATGTATGTATGTATGTATGTATGTATGTATGTATGTATGTATGTATGTATGTATGTATGTATGTATGTATGTATGTATGTATATAGTATACAGGGACATGGGACATGCGGCCTCGATACCAACTGGTTGCGATCTAAGTCAACGCCTGCGCGTGTTCCAGCCACAACAAACCAAGCTAATTATTGTCCAATGGGGCCTTTTCAAATTTGCTGCCTCGAAACAAAAAAATGGCTGCATTAAATTTACATGAGGGAAATATTCGGCTGCCAGAAACCCTAGGATTTAATGGTAGCACAGAGGGAGTTAACTTCAGGGCTGTTGACGCGACAAAAAGAGGGTTAGAATGCTGGTGCACGAAAACAAGAGAACATAATATTGCCTAGGACAGCTACCACCTGTAACAGAAAAAGTAAGTATTTTCTGCCTAATAAGTATTTTGCACCTGCCCTAAGTGCAGCGCTAGTATTAAACGAAGAGTATAAAACATAGGTATATTAGTTTATTTTTGGTAAGATGACACGTCATTACCCCGCTACAAAGTAGACATCAATAGCAATCACCAATCATCATCATTATAATATCATAGAGCGCAACACGTGCACGCTAAGAATTGATTCGTCGTTCTCGCTCCCCTCTCTCTGCCGTCTCCTTCTTTTTTTTCAAAACACCCCACGAGCTATCATTCTCGGTCCTTTCCACTGAAACGAGAGCTCCCGTATAAGGTCCACTCAGGCTTCTCTGGTCGCCTTAGTCGGCAGTTCTAATCTGAAATCAATCTATGTGGACTCCGCGGACAAGCGCAGTCAAAGAAAATAAAGATATAATGAAAAATGAAAAATAAAAACGTGCGACATCGGGGCGTCGTTAGGGCGGAATCCAGCCGGTGCGGCAACGGTCGTCCGACACGACAGAGCCGCCTTGACCGCAATTCCCGCACGACGTGGGCTTCCTAAACCAGGTGGCCCAAATCGTCGGGTCTCTCGTCTGTTTGTGCTTGCGCCGTTCCGTAGTGACGCTGCTGCGCGAAAGTGTCCGCAAAGGTTATTGTTGTTGGTGATGATGACAAACGTTTATTTGGAGTGCAAGATGGTTTTGGGTAGCCGCGAGCCATGGCTGCCGCTCTTGTTAGATACACACGGTTGACCTGCGTCTCTGGCAGACAGCTGGTCAGCTCGCACTCCCACTGCTTCAAGAAGGGGGATGGGGTAAGGCTTGGGTAGTAGGGGCAAGCCATATTGTGTTTGGGGTTTTGCAGGATGGGCATGGTGTACGAGTGCATGGTTGTGGAATCATTGATTGTGTTATATTACATCTTTTTGGGTTTGTAAGCGCCGCCAAAGGCGACGATTTTTAAAAAGATTTAACATTCAAAAGGGTCATGAAGACAAAAAAAAAGTTTGTTTTATTCGGAAGATTTGGTGTTTACAAAGCCCCAGCGTTTGTCCGGAAGCAAACGATGAATTGTTCATGGAGAAATAATGAATTTAAGTTAAAATCTTTATTTTCCCGCCAAATCGAATGTTTGACGACGTCTGCGATGGCGTAATAAGGACAGGTCTTCAAGCGAACGTTAGTGCGCTGTTTACTCTGCAGCGGACTGCGGAACGCCTTTTTACCGTTAGTCCTCCTAGATGGCGCCACCATACTGCGCTGGACCGCTGTCCACCTTTGCTTTGTTTCTGACCGTATGTGCACCCGGCTTGTTTTTGTTACGGCAGGTAGTAATCGTTTCGTGAAACATGGGGTATGCTCGACAAACAGGGTCACGTAAGACAATGCGCTTACGCCAATCGGCCGGCGTCTGCGAGACAACTCCAAAGCGCCACCAGACTGTTGTGCAGCTATAATAAGCATGTAAAATCTCTTTGTACAGGTCACAGCCGCATCGCCATCGACCGCCATAGGCCGGGTGCGGCCAGCCATTATTTGTAGCGAACTGAGGTCAATCTCCCTTGGCTGGCATGGTCATGTCTCACGCTTCACGAGCGCACGCATTGTTTCTTCGTCTTCTGTTCCCTTCGACGTTCCATTAAACATAGACCTCGATGGTCGCTCCTCTCCCCCTCGACGCTTGAGTCTTGTCCTTGGGGGTCGACGGATCCCACAACTTGGTGCCGAAACCCGGGACTCGTGTCTGCCAGGCCGACACCGACAAGCAGGACCGATAGCCCTTCTTCGATGGCTTCTGCTTGACTGACCGGCGGACCTACCTCCAAGGACCAAGGATGACTTCAATCGAGCGAAAGCTGCTTCGACGAACTGCCCTTCGGGACAAGCTTTCCGCCGTCTTGACCGAGATAGAAGACGGCCTCCGAAGTGGTACCCTGACTACAGCGATGGACGCAGCGATTTCTTTGGAGAGGATCGAGGCCATGCATCGACCGATCCAGAAGCTGGACGACGACATTTTCCTGGAAGCTACAGAGGAAATGGTCACGCAAGAGACCTCCAACGCGACTTCGTACAACGACAAGGTGGCGAATATTAGGGCTGTGCTTCAGTACAGATCTCGAGATCAACAGGCTGGTGAGTCCCTCGTTTCGCCTTCTTTAACGAGACCGCCGCATAGCGAAACCGCAACCACAAGAACGAAGCTACCGACATTAGAACTGCTGAAGTTCGATGGAGACCGTCGAAACTGGTTGAGATTTTGGAGTATATTCGAGTCCGCTGTACATAACAACTCAGAACTGCGGGCGACGGAGAAATTTTGTTACTTGAACAGCCTACTGACCAGCTCGGCGGCTGCATCAGTTTCTGGTCTGCCCATGACCGAACAATGCTACAATGACGCGATCGAGATACTTCAGAAGCGGTTCGGTGACCAGACTCTTATTGTCCGAGACCACCTGCGAGCTCTGATTGACATACCACCTGTTTCCTCATCAATTGACGCAATAGAACTACGAAAGCTTTACGACGAGGTGCAGATACACTGTAGAAGCTTGACTGCACTTGGTACTAGCCCAGAGTCTTATTGTGCCATGCTACGTGAGATACTTCTTCGGGCACTCCCTCGAGACATGGTCCTGAGGTACCACCGGCATTCAAAGACGTCGTCTACTGCTTTATCGTCAACCGGAGTGGAGCGTCAACAACAACTGATCGACCACAAGAAAACGTTTGATGAACTGATGGACTTCATTGGAAACGAAGTTGAGTACCTGGAAGCAGTTTTTCAGGACTCGTCGGAGCTAACGAAGTTTAAGAAGGACAACAAGACAGGGGAACAGCTGCGAACAGGAATTTCAAAACATCAACATGCTGCAGCGTTCCTAAATACCGCCGCTCCCGAGATACGAAAGTGCTTGTTTTGTTCCGCCTCACATGACGCAGCGTCTTGCGCAGCTGAAAATGTAACCATGGAACAGAAGAAGAGCCTTCTTACCAAATACGGACGTTGTTTCCGTTGTCTCACCCATGGACACATCGCTCGACAGTGTAGGAGGAAGATCGTTTGCCCCCGTTGCGAACGACGGCACGTTCCCTCAATGTGCAACGAAGACCCAGAAGAGCCAGAGGAAAACGTGTATTTTGGCGGTGCGAGTTACGAACTTGCTGTTCCCTCCAAACAGGCAACTGACCTAGGTGACAATTCCAAAGGAGCAGAGCGAAGAACAGGTCACTTGGTCGAGAAGCACGATCAGAACTTTTCCCTAGGAAGCGACAACTCAGACGAGAACCTATCGAGGAAAACGGAAAGCGAGCCGCTGATGACTTACGCGTCGTGGGAAGGACCCTCGCGGACATCTTCTATGCACAGCTCACCCCCCGACCCGGAGATTTTTCCCATGCAGCCACAGCAAATAACCGAGGCAACGAGCTTGAAGGGACCACGTATTTTCAAGACGCCATCTTCGAAGAAGCGCTCCCACGTCATTTTCTGCTGCGCCAATCTAAGAGTCATTCGTTTCATTTTGGACTCCGACATGAGTTTTGAAAACATTCTGCGGAAACTACACTGCAGTGCATGCTGCCATCGGGTATGCCAGATTTTACGCAACGACTGCGCAGGAACTTGTACCATGGCTGCCAGCTCAACGCCTACACTCTTTACATGCAGACTGTCTCCACATTGCCGGCCGCCGGGAAGATGTAAAATCTCTTTGTACAGGTCACAGCCGCATCGCCATCGACCGCCATAGGCCGGGTGCGGCCAGCCATTATTTGTAGCGAACTGAGGTCAATCTCCCTTGGCTGGCATGGTCATGTCTCACGCTTCACGAGCGCACGCATTGTTTCTTCGTCTTCTGTTCCCTTCGACGTTCCATTAAACATAGACCTCGATGGTCGCTCCTCTCCCCCTCGACGCTTGAGTCTTGTCCTTGGGGGTCGACGGATCCCACAAAGCATAGTGCGCGCAGTACCAACAACAGTGCGCACTGGAACTTCTATGTTTGCGTGTACTTTCGTAACTTCCATTACCTTGCCATTATTACTGCTATAAAATGAATATGCATTACATTTAAGTGAAAAAGCTCGTTCTACAAGCTTATAAACCCTGACTCACTTGCGTTTGCTTTTTTCGGCCTCAGCCAATTGCATATCTGTGCATATTGCGTCATAGGTAGTGCGGGAAATGAGCTAGTGAGTCATATGGCCATTCCCTTTATTCCAAATTATACAGCTTATTTGAGCAACGTTTACGTTAAAAGTGGTGCCAGTATGATTGTAACATGACATTCTTTCGAATGGACCACACTTGTGTTTTGTCTGCATGGTCCCTTTAAGGATGTGAAAAAAAAAACAACGAATAAAAATATTCTGTTATGCGGCGTCTAAACAAATTTATAACGTCATTTGAGATTGCCTTATCGGTGTACTTTTGTTAGGAGGAGGAAGAGAGGACCAAACTTTACTAAGGCGAGCATTGGGTGCTGATGTCTGGGCACCCGCGGTCACCTGGTGGGGGGTTTTCTATAGTACGAGGTACCTGGCCTCCGCGAGCCACCCGGGCCCTCTCCACCAGACTACGCTGAGAGGAGAGGTCGGAGCTCGTCAGCTGGAGCACCCACTGTTTGTATAGAACCATAGTTTGTGGCCCATCTGGCGTGCTGACATCCATATTACAAGTGCCCTAGCTTTGGTTAACTAAAACGAAACAGTTTACTTCGAGGTCACGAAATTTATAGAGAATTAAGGATAGCACTGATCGATAAAAGCAGTCACAATTAATGGGAACTTAGATGGAGCGTCGCGAAGCGGTAAACATACAGGTTTACGTGAAGCAGGCGCTCGTCCGACCCTAGAGGCTTTGGTGGATACACGTACGCAGGAATACGCGATATCTAATAAAATCTTATGAATTCCAAAAAAATGGTGCCGGTAAGCGTGCCGCGAATTCCCATCCGCAGATAAAAAAAAAAAAGAGAACTCAAATTTATGTTTCTTCTCATAATTTTTTCTGCATTCGTGCACATTAAGAGATAAAAGTTCTTATAGCTCGATCACGCGAAGATAGAGGCGATAGAGGGTCGTAAGACGCCACTGTAAGCGCTGTGACGTTACGTGCCAATGTTGCATCTACGCCATGCTACCAGTGGTGACTTTGTGATTATGGGCACATTCCCCCAGCACAGGTATCGACTTCACTGCGATAACTGGGACGTTACGTGCCAAAATTGCGTCGTGCGCAGCATCATATCAGAAGGGATTTTGCGATAGTTGACATATTTCCTAGCACAGGCTTTGACTCCAGTGTAATCGCATACGCCGCTACGCGCCAATATAGCATCTACAGCACGCTACCTGAAGGGATTTTGAGGTGATCGACACACTCGCCATCATAAGTATCGCGTCCGATAACATGGGCGACAGGCCACTGATGAACTGCAATCAGTCCCATATTACAGACAGCAACAAACGAATCGTCCAGTAATTGCCGTTGAAACCATTGAAACCTTGCATCAACTGCGGATATCTATACTCTCTAACCCCAGATCATGCCCAACGATGTCTTGACGACGCAGGAGGCCTTTTCAATTCTACCTTCCTCTGTCTAACTGCGGGGTTATAGAGATACACGCTTTATCGCGAGCACGTTCGTCCTCTCGCAAAGCCCCATGTAGGCGGAAGTTCGTCGTAGCGGTTACAGATACGTTCAGAGCGGATCTTTCACACCGTGAACGAAGTTGAAGATAACTATTTTTGAAGGATAAAAAAGTTACGCTGTGAAGACGTTAAGCAAATCTGTTAGGCAAGTTGGTGCATTATGATTCAAAAGCGCTTGTCCCGTCGTCCTTCTTTACTGTACGTTGGCCAAGTCGCGCTCTATTTTTTGAATGTGATGACGTATTACAGGAGGAGGAGGAGGAGGAGGAGGAGGAGGAGGAGGAGGAGGAGGAGAAGTAAACATTTCAAAAACGAGCATTTGGCGCAAGATGGTAGGGTCGCCGGCACTGTGGGGGGCGTCCTTTGTTCGGATGTATTGGTCCTGGCTAGCCACCCATTCAAATTGGGTGATGGTACTATGTAGGAGGAAGTCCCGAAGTCAGAGACTGTCGGAGAGGCCTCCTGTATCTAAAATATGAGGTCACAATGAAAAAAAAAAAAAAAGGCTTCAGTGGGTTATACTATATAACACAGCACAATGAATACCACATGAGTGCACCACATACATAAGTTGTATTGCGTAAGCGTGACAGGTTGCAGGATATAGGTTGACAAAATACGGTATAAGACTGCACATTAAAAGCAAAAGGTTGCAACGAAGGGGTCTATGCATAGGAGCATGTCAAAATAAGTCGAAATCTCGAAATAAATTTTTAGGCAAATATTTAATTCCTGAGACATTGAGTAAAATATTCGTTGGTACAGCGATGAAACATGGGTTAACTGTCGGATGTTTTAATGTCGTGGAGTAAACAATTACAGCCTGTTAAGCCACCGAATGTAGTAATAAATTACTTGATTACTCAATCACTTGTAATCTCTTTTCCCTGACGGCCATTTTAGGAGCTGCTTCGGTGCTACAGTCGCCCCCGGATGGCGCCTTTTCTGCTGTATGGGCCATTCGATGCTTTCGCATTAAAGAGAACAGAGTCAACAAAAGCAGGGATTTGCACAAAAATTAATACTGAGGATTTTTTAGCGCTGAAAGATGGTGCAAAACAAAGACATAAACGGGACGAACGCCAGCGAAAGTGTCAAATAGCCAACTAGCCCAAGTTTCCGTCCTTAATTCGTTGCAAAAATAACTTTGAATACAAGCAAGAGACAGTTAAATGTTTCTTGTAAGAAGTATACAATTTTAGTGATCCCGCCGCGGTTTGTGTGAAGCGCTGTGCTGCCGAGGTCGCGTGTTCGATCCCAACCGCGGCTGCCGTTTTTCCTGGTGGAAGTGGCTAGCGGAGACGCCCGTGTGTCGCCATTGCGGCGCATGCTTAAGAACCTCAGGTGGTCTATAGAATAATCTGCAGCACCTCTCGCCACTACGCGTTTCACAGCGGGGTGTAGCTTCGGTTCGAAAAACCCCGATTCGAAATTGAACTTCGTCGAGTTTTTCGTTATAACAGAATCATCGACGACGTCAGTGAACTGTCGACCTAACCCGTCTCATTGATATCGAGGAAAGGATGCTGGAGAGGGTGGGGGGGGAGGTCGCTTGAGGATTCTCTAAGTGAAGTTCTACTGCACCGTATTCAGACAGGCATATGACCCCCCTATCCTCCACATTTAAGTATTTAAATGAACCCCAGCGCACTTCCGCGTGTGTCCGATTTCTCGTGACGTTACAGAAGAGACGACCGTGGGATTCGGCAACGCTGCGACTCCCAGCATCGCGAGAAGAGGGCGAGGAGGTGTCGCGCCGTCGCACCCTCACGACGAAGACAACCAGCGCAAAGGAAGGTGCGGCGGCCGCAGCGTTCGTTTTTGCGCTGCGCGACCTGCCTTTTCTTTTCTCCTACTTCACCCGCCAGCCAAAGCTGTTCTCGCAAGACATAAATGCCGTCGCACGTACCGAATGCGGCGTGTTCGCGGTGCTAAACAAGGAACAAAAGAACAAAAGCGAAAAGAAAAAAAAAAGATTTGAGTCATCAGAGGCTACTTCCAGGATGAGTAGTACACAGGGAACAAAGAATAAACGCGGGTCACTCGGATGACGCATCTTTGTCAGCTGCACTACTCCGGGAGCGGACAGGAAGGATGGCGAGGGAGAGAAGGAGATAAAGAACGGTCATGCGCGCCGGCACGCAATCACGCACTCAACAACAGGTGCGCGAAAGCGCGCGTAGCATTCGGAGCAGGCTTCACAAGCTACAACCTAAAGCTCCTGCCACAGCCATGTGCTGTGTCTGGAGTTTTCCACGAAGCCCACGTGAACGCCCGATGAGATCATAGCGATGACGACGTCGTGAGGCTAGGTTTAGCGTTGCCTGCGTCGAGGGGATTGTAACTGGGTCAACGGGTTATAGATACATCCGAAATGAACTCGTAATTTCCGAATGCCTATATAACAACTTGTTTTAAACGCAGTGAAGCCTGTAGAAACGGGAATGGGGGAATGAAAAAAAAAAAAAAAAAGAAAGCACGAAATAACAGAAAGCGGTCGTAAGTTGCCGACTTGAAGAAAGGGATTCAGGTCACAGTTGTACACGAAGTTTCAGCGCGTTCTTGTTTTGAGGGTGTCCAATTGGCCGTTCTGGCTATGTCCACGTCGCATATTCCTAACACAACCGTAATATTTTCTTTTATTTCAATTTCAACTGCTCCATTTGGTTCAAGGTTTACCTGGTGACGTGATCCCTCAAAGCGTTTAAAGCAAACGTTCTGGCTATCAGCGAGAAAACTGCGTTTTGCTAGCTGGTAATACGTTCCTTTCATACGTTGGTCATCAAAGGGCCTTGGGAAATGTCGTGTGGTGTACCAAATAACATTAGAGCAAAACGTAGCTATTGAGCTAAATTCGTATGCTCTGAGTGAATTGATTAATAATTTATTTAATGAAAAGAACCTTCATTAAAAAAGGGAGCTCCCAGGACCGAACATGAGCCCGGCTTTCTCCCGGGACAAATTGACGACGCATACAGAATACACGATACTTTCTAACTGGCACCAATATTGGAACATCGTTTTCTTTGCGAAAAACAAGAATTAAAAAAGGAACCTGTTTGACATCTTTGTTAAAGAAATAGCGCAAAAATATTTTGGTCGCCTTCCTTCCTGCTACGCTTAAATTTTTGGCTACCCAACATAAAAAAAGCCATTATTGTTAGCCATTGCATCAAGAAGACTCGAGAAGAAACAATGTTCTTGCCTTGTTTATTTTCTACCAATCTTTTTTTTTTTTCGAGTGAACCTAAATATATTCTTAAAGCCTATCTTGTGTTCCGTCATATTAAAAGGTTTGAAATTGTGACGATTGTCCGTTATCCAGTTGTTATTTTGGTTTTCTGGTGGGCTTCGTGTCTTGGGATTATTCACTCGTCGAAAATTTATTTGTCGACAGTGTAACATCCGTCGAATATGGCAACTGGAACATTTGTGAGAAGATTAAGAATCAGGTTAAAAATTCACATTAAAACATTTCTCGAAAAACAACATGTACTGAAAGGTCATGCGCAAAGACGGGTTTTGGGTGCGCATAGACATCGATATAAGTTCGTTGTCCTATTCATAATGTTTCACGCCACGCAGCGCAAGTAAAGTACAATGTCGCAACGTGAATACAATCCACGATGTTCCGAAGATACGGATTCCCGCTAGGGGGCCGTGGTTTGCAGTCGCACCGCACATCGGCTCCGCTTTTTGACCCTGTCCTGCAAGCCACACTACGGCGCTCGATACATGACGGCGACCCCCTGGACACCATTTTTGTGGTACGTGGTGTATTTGGGCGAACGAACGAGTTCCTGAAATCTACGCCTAGCCGACGGCTCTGCTAGGCCTTATCAGGCCTAGCACCTTCGCCTCGGCGCCGCTGCTGCACGTGCGCTCCTCGCCGCCAATTGCAGCGCGCCACGGACAAATCTCGCTTCGCTCATGGACAACATCGTGGAAGGAGAGGAAATGGACCTTGCGGAATTTGAAAGGCCTGGCTGGGCAGAAGTTCGCCGCCGTCAGCGGGTCCTACATGCGGATTCTAACATCCCCGATAAGCAAGTAAGCACCCCCGGAAACCGCTCAAGTCAGCGACCTCAGCGAAAGCGCCCAGCACAACGGACGCCGCCGGCCACGCCACTCCCACCTGAGGATATTAAGATCGTCCTCCGCCCGCGTGGCGGATTGGCCCTAACTTCCGCCGCTAAAGCCACCCTCGCTGATGCTATCCAAGCTCAGGCAGTAATTGCCCCAAACAGGGAACATCAAATACGATCCCAGTACGTAGCTAACTATGTCATCGTCAGCACGCCCTCGAAGGAACGTGTCCACAGGTACGCAAGCATTGCCGCCCTCTCGCTTCGCGGGAACCTGTATGAGATTGCCACAGACGTGGCCGCCCCATCCAACACGTTCACTGGATTCATTCATTCATTCATTCATTCATTCATTCATTCATTCATTCATTCATTCATTCATCTGGATTCATTTTTTTATAGAGAGGGAGTGACGACACGTCATCATAGTTTATAGAGACCTGTTTTTAGACCGAATTGTGTAATTTGCTGCAATATTTGGGGGTTGCCTCTGACATGCTGGACGTGTTCTGCAGAAGTCATTGGGTGTACTGGCTTTGTGAGGAACTGGTCGCTGTCAGCTGAGTATATGAACATGCCCAGATAAGGTGGAAAAGGTTGGGCGGGTTGTCACGGCCACAGTGTAGACCTTATTTGCGAAAATTTCACCTGTTCTTAGCAGAGACTGCAGAGGAGCAAGAAAACCAGGTGGGGAGGCTACGGGGAAACAAAATATAGGTGCTTCGAGCATTATGTTATGTGAAAAGCCAGGGATGACAACATTCCTACCCTAAAATAAGGGACCCGTAAACCCAATATCTATATCGTGGATACGAGATCCACGCTCAGTGGTCCCATGCTTCGTTTACTTCGGGACTCCAGAGTCGGTCTCCGTATGACGTATAACAAACTTTAGCGCAGAAAAGAAAAACAGAGAAAACAAAAAAACGTGAGCGCACACTCAGAAAGTGGACGCTCTAGCTTTCTTTCCAAGCCTGCGCTTTTTCGCGTCAATTTCGGCACTCCGTGCTGGTCGGTTGGCACGGATAAATGTGGCTGCTTGCCGTATTAAAGACATAGCAAAATGAAGCTTTTTTTTTCACTGCTTTGTTTTCCCTAGCTTCTTTGTTATGCATAGAGCCACTAAAGAAGCTGCGCTGAAAACCTTTATTTAGTGACCCTAGCTGTGCCAACGCATCTTTGCACTTACCGGCCGCTGGATGAAAGGCGCACTCGTGCGCTCTCATCCAGTGGCTGTAGAAGGAGCCACCCTACCCCTGCTTTTAAAAATTTCTAATACCCATGTTATCAATGTTTGTGCATTATGAACGATTATAAAGACAAATTTAGATGTTATACTTGCGTTTTTTAATCGAAAATATCGAATATTTTTGGAATATCGGAAGAAATCACGCAGTAACCGTTAATGCATTCGAATGTCCCGCTGTTTCCAACTTCTTTATGCTTGATCTCAAACATGTGCGAATAAATAAAAAATTATCTAATTTTAAACTAATTGTATATATTTTTAGTTTTTATAACTATAAACATGTTCAATTATATTTTTTCAGAAAATAATCCTGTGGTAGTGCGGCACTGCGGCTGCTCTAAACACCGCTCACAGGCCCGCCATATTATGTAGAAGTGCGAATACGAATGCTATGTAAATCCCGCTAGCACGAAATACAGAACGAGTTTTCTTGGTTTTGCGGCACGTTTAGTGCCTTACCAGCGCGCGGAATATCGGCTTGTACCGTACGCTTGTATTATTATAAGGGTAAGATTTAAATATCTCTTCGAGCCACGTAACCGCGAGGTCGTTTCGTCTCTCTTGCAGCGTTGCAATCTCGTTCGCACGCTCCAGCGTTTTCTTTTTTGAATTAACATCGTTGGACAGGTTTTTCAGGCTGCTTAACGTTGCACTGTCCGAAATGTACTGTCATGATTCCTCGCAATACGTCACCTCAAAGGGTGATCGAATAAGCCCTGCGGGGACCGATGGTTATTTCTTGTGTGCTCTTAGGAGCCTTCTAGACAAATCTGTGGAAATAAATTGATGCAATGACCAAACATACACTGTAGCACCTCATCAAATTCCATGAAAACGTGCCCGTACTAAAGTGGAAGCGACCTTTTTGACGAATATTTCTTTAAGGATTACGAAGGTGCCCATGTTTTTCTCGCAATGAGAGAACTCGATGAAGTCGAAGTGTCACAACGGGTTTGGGTCATTGGCTCCAACCGTCCCTGCTTGTCACAGGTCGAAGCTGTCGCGAAGCGGTGACAATGTCGTAGAGGTGTGCTCCCGGGCCATGGTATTTGCGATGGGGACAACGAAGGAGGAGGAAGCCGGCGGCGGACTGACAGCAGACGGGACTGCCACCGTCGCGCTGTCTGCCGATCAGTCGCCGGCGCCCAAATCGAATGGCAACATCTCGTTGAGGGACGCTGCACCAGTGGCGTACTACGGCATCGCCTTGACCGTCGGTGTGTCACCGTGCGACGACGATGGTGCGTATATGCGCTTTGTCTTGTTTGAAATTTGGACGCTGTTTTATCTGCAAAGCATTTCCCGCACTGCCTTCTAATTTTCGCGTTCTCGGAACTGTCAACTCCTCCGCTGGATAAAAAAATAATTAGAGATCGTTTTTGAGTGCTAGCGTGATTAGGCATTATCATTGGCTGTACAGAATAACGCGATACAAATCAGTACAATTTATTGTAGCGAGATAGCTTTTGACTAGTGCAGCGCCTGTCAAAATGAAGGAATGGAATGCTCCTCTGATTATCGTTTTATCTTTTTCTTTTTTCATCCAGAGTTGCCCTTGGTCTTTGTGGACCGCACCTTGGCACTCCGGTGTGTCAAGAAGTACCGGGGTGCTCGGTTCAAGGCGTTCGCTTCCAGGGAAGAGGCGGCAGCATTCAGCATGCAACCACCAGTGGCATCAGTGGAAAGCACGGACGCTTCAGATTCCGCATCAGGTATGGGAGTGGTGTGCATTTCGTAAACGTGTGGAGGGAGAGGGGGGGGACAAGAAGCAAGCGCACTAGCCGGCATATGCCCTTGCCAGAATAAAGCAAAACGACATAAGAAAAAATGGATTGGTGCACAAGATTTGCTTTCCTTTGGTCCTCTATCGTATGATGGCCTCGGGTAACTTTCCTCCCCCATATGAGTGCAAAAAGGCGGGAACCAGTGTAGCAGATGTGTTCCTGCATTGAAGCTGAATGGTGGCTACAGGCTCTGACGGGCCCACAAATTTGGCTTGGCTTGTAGATATCAGCAACCACACTCCAAGCTAATGGAGACTGCTGTATCATGTGTCTGATCCAAATGGTTGTCAGGGGGCAGAACTTTGCTCAAATCCAAGTCTTTGTTTATTATCACGGAGTACATACAGAAGCGAAAATGGGGCCGCCAAAGCCTACAGGTGGGCTTGTGCAGCGTCGCCTGGCAGCAGCGGCCTTCACTTCTGTAAAAAACACTCGTTGACAGTGGTAACTGAATAGGAAGGTAAAAAAAAAAAAGAGAGAGAGGAAGAAAAATGCGACAAGTTAGTGAAATCTCGGCCTATTCTTGAGTGCTGTTTTGATTGGGCGAAGTTGGCGCAGGAGTTGCGGCATTCTGTGTTTACCTGTATATCTGGCTCCGTCTGCACATTTTAAAAGGAAGTGATACAGAAAAACAATTTTGTAAATATGCTAGAAAAGTTTGTATCCCGGGTGGCTTAGTATGACACGTAACCCTTCACTTCTACTACATGCCTTGTTGTGGAAGGTATTGTTTTGACAGTAAATAGCAGCCTGAACTACCCCAATTCACAGCGGAGAATTATGCATACTCAGTAATGTGTGCAGTGAAAGATCAGAAGGGAATTTGATTGCTATTGTAATTTTTGAACTGTTGAAATCTTGTAAGTTTTTGCTTAACTCGTGTGTTTAAAATACCTTCTAAGAGATGTAGTTGGCAGTTAAATTTCTTTTGTCAGTTAGACTTTATTGTTTTTCCTCAACTGTTGTCTCTATTGTTCAAAAACTGTTTGAAATCCATTAGTTGGCATTCAATGTGTATTTGATCAATTTGAAAAATAAGCATCCCGAACCCATACATTTTGTCTCAGCCTGCATCTAAAAAGAAAAGGGAAAGCCACAAGTGTGCTCATGGAAGAGGCTTTAAACAGTTCATACCAGTTTTGTAACTCTAGTCCTTTTAAAAATGGTAGCGTTTCTTGGGCTCCCTAAACACACAAATTTTGGTCTATATTTGTCATTCTATTCAACCACCTTCTGCTTGACCCAAAAAACAGGTAAAAGAATGCTTGAAGTATATATAGGCAAGGCCATTTTAAACAATCAAAACTGCTTTCAGGGCTTATACAGGTTTATGTTATTCAACGCAAAGGAAACCTCAGGCATGTTTGAGGCAAACTATGAATACAGTGTCAAGGGTACCAGTGTTCCTTTAATTAAACATACACGTTGAAGTGGTCGTTACGAAAAAGACTCCATGATGCGTAATGCGCGCTGTCCCAACAGATGCCATGTGAGCAGTGCAATTCAGGGAAATCGAATTAATTTGAATACACCTTTGTTGCGTTGATTATGGGAGTTCGGAGAGGGAAGGGGAACAGGTGGGTAAATGGCGGAGAGGGGAGAGGCAGTTAAACGGCAAGGACGGCTGAAGACTATTGTCTTTCGATGGAATTTGGAGCGAGCCAATAAGATACACAGCCAGTTTTTGTGGTAACGATGGTTGTAATCCGCAGTACCAGGCAATGAGGCCTAATGCCGTGCTTGTTTTGGCATGAAATTCAAGTGCGCCTTTCCCTGCATGTTCCTAATGCATACAGTTCCCTCTTTTGCGGTTATCAGTGGACGCAGGGCCTAAAGAGCATTGGGGAGGGAGGCGCATTCATATCTGTTACGACGAAGCTCCACAGAGCACATGTAGTCCTGTTGTTTGTGTGCATTGTATGCTGAGGCCTTATGAATTACGAAAATTGTGCTAACTGGACGTACAGAGGAAGGGAGACAAACAATACGCATTGTTTGTCTTCCTTCCTCCGTATGTCCAGTTCGCGCAATTTCAGTAATTCAGTAACTATCCCAACAGCACATTTCACTGAAGTATGCTGAGGCCTTCTGGTGATGTGTGCGCTCACAAAATAATCTGCTAGGTTACTTTGAAGACACGTGCCTGCTAAATAACAAGCTGGTTCACCGCATCTGTCAAGCGCCTCGCTAGGTGGACAGTTGTCGCGCTCGTGAAACAGATCCATTGTTTGTGCACTCGCTGCTCGCTGCACTTTGGGCTTATCGAGAAGATGGATGGATTGGTGCTTGCTGTAGTGTCCACGAAAAAAATGACCACTCATTTGCTTTGCGCACTGCGGCACAACATCTGACATTCTCAAGTTACGTGCACAGAGCTAAAGCAGTCAAGATCAACAGTGCTCTCGCATGTGTCTTCTTGTTTAACTGTTTCGTTACCGCGGAAAATTTACTGATTTTTAGGGGTCTAAGAAACCATTTTTTTTTCTCTGTGAAACATATTGATTAGGCAGTAATTGCAGCAACACAAAATGCAGATAATTAAACACCCTTTCGAACAACACCAGTTTTTATAATGTTTTCATATTCCATAGTTGCGAAAAAAAAATCAAAATTCTTGTCAAGTTGTTATAGAGAATGATAAAAAAGGAGTTGTGTATAACAAACCACCCATAGTAGAAAAAAATTTTGAATATACTTTTTGTAGGGAAACATTTCAAAAACATGTCCTAGAAAAAATGTTGACTTTTGTGATACAGTTTGTCAGATATAAAACAAAAAATTAGGACTCCATGTGGTGAAGCTCAACCTCCATTTAAAAATGAGCAATTTCGGGTGGTTTCCTGGAAGAAGTCTGGTGGTTTGACATTATCAGAGGCACCAATTTGTCCCCATGTGACATAAAAACATCTTATCAATGACTGACGTTGCATTTACACTGGCACAGCATTCAAGACAAGCACGCAATGTGGAAAAATTGATGGAGTCGAAAACGAAACTCGGGGGTTGATGCTTGTTGACATTCACTGTCAGTTATCTCTCAAAACATAAACTTGCAGTTTATTACCATCTTCTGACTCGCTATTGTAGCCCTGCTTGTAGCAATGAGGTGCGATGCGCTAGAATCCATGCCCTGCAAGCTTTCACTGAGTAGCTGTTGTGTGATGAAAGGTTTCAGCACTACGAGCCTTTTCTTTGAGCTCCACCTAGCATTTTCAAAAAGAATAGACAGTTCGACTAAGGAGCAACACTATACCACCGGAGGTTCGACTAAGGAGCAACACTATACCACCGGAGATACCCTCATATGGAAACGAAACTGGCCGACGAACAGCTGGCATTGTGCTAGGCCGGTTTGAAGTGCTCCCCTTGTCGGAACTGATATCTGGCTACTGGGTGTTATCTTTTCACTTGCAACAGTAGCTCTTATCGCAGGATCAGGTTAGGGCAAGATTAAATCACGCGCGCCGTGCTTTTTTCGAGGATCAGTAGCAGACACTGAAGGCGCCACGGCAGATCGGCTTGATCTTGGGTAACTGCGTAGTAACGCCAGATATGAATTTCGCGGTGCAGAAACAAAACTGAAGCTGTTGTGAACTGTTTGCGAGTGGTCCTGTGGTAAGTAAAATTATAACACGACATAGAACAATGTGCGCAAAGGCAATAAAACTGCCTAAAATCATAAAATAACTTTGCAGACAGGCACTACCTGATATGTTCAGCCAATTTCAGGGATTATTACTGTCAGAATGCAAACCTGATGATTGAAAATCGTCTTCTGATTCACCATTCGTGTCCTGAAAACAAAAAGCGAACGCTGATGCAGAGTAATTACGAGCGGCACGCCGTCTTCGTTGGTAGCAGTGATGCGCAATGACCACACCCCTTTTTCCACACCCAGGTGATGCAAACGTGTGTCAGAAGTCACGTTTTTGTAGCTGTTCTTAGTCGGGGTATTCAGTGGAGTAGAGGAGTAGAAGTGAACTGTATGGTAATACTAACCACAGAAATTGGTGTCGGCACTCGTTCAACACGATCAGAAAGCAACCTTTTTTATTAATCTAGTATTTATTTGTGTTCACCCTACCCTAACTCAAACCCCCCTTGACTCGTTTCCGCAGCAGCAGCAGCAGCACTGGCTGTAGAGCGGAGCAGCAACTACAGGACACCTAAAAGCCAGGACCTGGTCCAACTCCGCAAGGCCATCGAAGCTGGGGATACCACCACCTTTAAGCAGACCGTCTGGTCCAATCCACGCTACCTGGTGGGAAGCGGTGACACACCAACCATCCTCCAGGTGCAGTCTCAATTTCTTATCCAGGTGTTAACAGTGCGGGCTACCTTAGGAAGCCTACCCGCAAGAGTTACACAGTGTTCTGAACCTGTTGTTTACTCCTTTTTGTTTGGACGCAGAAGAAATAAGTGTGAGGCCACTGACCGAATCGGTGGCTGGCCCCCCCTTAGCCCTGACAGCGAAAATGACCGAATGACATAATTTTCACAGGGTGGCTGAAGACATCACCTTCTGTTTGTTGGGACAAACTGGAGAATGCAGTGCTCTACCTTCTCCTTTTTTGTGCATAATACTGCGTCTTGAGATTAACCGAAAATCAGAACCTCGTAATGTTGAACTTGAGATTAACTTTTTCATGTTGCAAGTACTGAGGAGGTCCACCAACATGCTGAGTGGGCTGCTGTAGCAGGAAAGAACCTGACTAAGCTATTGCCAAGTCATGTTTCTGCATAGAAAAACATAGGAAAGAGTGCTTCAACTTGCCATTGGACATGCTTGCCATTACAGCAAATGGCATTCTGCCCTCAGCACTGGTGTAGATGGTTCAATTTTCATTACTGAAAGGAGGGTGTTGATGCCGTAGTAAAGAACCCATAGTGTTTCTGTCTGAACAAAATCTTCTGCAGCACTCAGTGTGGCCTTCATATCTTTCTGAAAAGCCACTCCTGCTGGTCTTGTGTTTTTGCTGGCCTTCAGCCGTTCTGTACAATCTCGCTGGCTGCTCGCGTACCAACGCAGCCCAGACTAATGCTGGCGTGTTTTTTTTTCCGTGCAGGAAGGCTACCGGTACAATGCTCTGCACGTTGCCTGTGCCAAGGGCCAGCCTGCCCTGGTGAAAATCTTGCTGGAGACACTGAAGGACCCCCACTTTCTTGAGCTGCTCTTCCCGGATGACTCGAGTGATGTGCGGCTCCGGCGGACGGCATTTCTTCTCGATCTGTACCTGAACACGCCAGACAAAGGGGTGAGGGGCACGCCCTTTCTCTGAGTCCGAGTCTTTTGTCCACTTGAGCTTCTAGGGGAGGCAACCCTTGAAATCCATTTGCCCATGCAATAGCATTGTGGAATCCTCCCTTCAGTTGAGTGGAGGGAGCAAATTCAGGGGAGGAGGGACTCAAAATACAGCCCTTGGTGAGGGCCGCTTCTTACACCACGACGTCCTGTTTTTGTTACCCCAGCGCTGTGAGACACCCCTGCATTTCGCCTGCAAGTTTGGCTGCTTCGAAGCGGTCGAGTTGCTGGTGGCGCAGCCGGAATGCGACCGCAACCGGCTCAACAAAGAGGGTCAGACCCCACGAGAGGTTTGTGGTTCCACTATCTTTGGAAGGGTGCGATAAACCCGATTCGAGTGAAGTCGGCTTATCATGTGCATTGATTGTACCACAAATAAAGCAGCATAGCAGTGCCAGAGTGCAGACTCTCCTCTTGGTTAACGCAGAGTTTGTTGGGCCTCACCAAAAGGCTCGGTTCGTTCTATGGTAAATTTGGTTTGCTGGTAAAATAGTCACAGAAGCATGCGTGCGTACCCTTGTTTGTATTGTTCAATCTTGGTTGGTTTTACTTTAGCTTGAAGATATGTCTTCTAATCACATATTAGTCTGTTTATACTTAGAGATCTTGCTGCGGTAAGGATATGCAAAAGACGTTTTTAATCGTTAGAGTACTAGGTACCCAACCTCTTGAGATAGCACCTGTCCCTGTGTTGGAGTGTGAAGAAAGCGTCTTAGTCAAAGTCAATGTAAAAGGATGCCACTCGAGCAAAAAGAACATTGCTTGGCAACAGTCTTCCCAGGTGCTTCAGGCATGCTTGGCACAGTTCAGCTGTATTGGCTTACGGAGAGAACACTAGGTGCACAGGACGCGTAGTGGATTGCAGGGTAAAGAGGGGGTTAGCATATATATACCAGGTTTCTGGATTACGTAGGGCATCATCTCCTCGTGTTTATACAGCAAATCGCCTTTGTCTCGCAGTTGTTTCACAGGGTGGATGGGCCAAGTACTTCATTCGATATCGATGCTCGGCATTGCACGTGTTGAGCTGAACAGTGCCATAAACAAGGCCAAGGTCAACGGGCATTCATTGATTTTGAAGTGGTGGCTAAACTATGAGCTCAGGCGGTGCAGAGATGGGAGGTAGTATTAAAACAAGAAAAAAAAAATACGAACAAGAAAACAAAAGAAAAGGGTAGCAAAAATAAAGCTCTGCTCCCTCTACTCAAGTGCAACCATTCGCATTCATCTTAGTGAAACAACTTTTTTTTTTTTTTTTTTTATCTGAAATAGTACATATAGTGCTCGAATACTACATTGGGAGAAAGTGGCATTCTTCTGGAACATTTACTTGCAGAACAGTGTTATTGTGCACACTTTAGCCCTTCGTGTCCTTTTTCACTGTGGACACCAAATACTTTATTTAATTCTCTCTTCCTCGTTTCAGATTATTTGTCTACGACTGCCTTCTGCGAGTGCTAGTTTAAAAAACAAAATGGACGCCTTGTTTGAAGGTAAGAATGTGCTTCACTGACGCCCACTGTGAACCTATTTTTATGCAGCCTATATCTAATGCATAAGCATTAAGGTCCTTAATTGTGGAGTAAAGTGAGCTTAAGCGAACATAAGTATGCTAACTAGGGCTTCATCGAATGGTGAAACGCTTTGTTTACCGTCAGTCCTCCTAGGTGGCACTATGATACTGCTCTAGACCGCTGACCGCATTTGCTTGTACCTGGCTAATTTTTGTTATGGTTGATACTAACCATTTCATGCAACAGTGGGTATGCTCGACAAAGGAGCCACAGAAGAAAATGCCAACTTATGCCAGTTGGCCAGTGTAAGCTCAACGCGTTGGACAGCTGTGCAGCTATAACCGGCGTAGTGTGTGCAATATGCACTGGTGCTTCTATGTTTACGTGTGCAGTTGTAGCTTCAGTTGTTTACCCCACCGTCGTCACTGCTGAAGCTTATAAGCTCTGCCTAACTTGCGTTTGCTTTTGCTGGCCTCAGCCAATTTCACAGCTGCCCATAATACGTCATAGGTTCTAGTGCGGGAAGTGAGCTTAGGATGTCGCATGACCATTAGCTTTTTTCCTAATTATATGGCTTATTTGGTTGATGTTTCCGCTAAAAGTGGTGTCAGTGTTATCCTAACGAGGCAATCTTTCGAATGAACCAAACTTGCATATTGTTTTCGGGGCCCCTTTAAAAGCCAGGCAACATAACCGCAGCACTCCAATTCCTTGTGTTGATGTCTGCACATGCATGCAGTTGAGAACAACATATTTGTGACATGGTGAAGACAAACAAGAAATTGTATTGTGGTCATTTCGACATATGGGAAAAGGCATTCAATAGGATGTCATAAGCTATAGTGCCAATATTTAATTACCTTTTGCTTTAAGTAAGGACCTCTCAGTTTTATGCCTTCTTGCTCGATTAATTACAGTTTCGATAACTTGCCTTGATTAGTACAAAGTATAATTGAAGCTTTAATTGTATACATAGGTATGTGAAAATAGGACACAGTGGAACCCTTCGACAATGCACTCTGTCACAAGCGGAACTACTATCGCAAAAAATACCAAGTGCTCTTTTGTGCAGCATTTCCGACATTAGTCAACTCATTGTTTTCGTTTGCAAGCTGAATTCAACAGTTTAAGCCTCTACATTTCAGCAAATTGCAGGCATCAGCCAACGCTTCAGCCTTGGGTGACTTTAGGTGTTGCAAAAACAATAGTCGTGCACGGTACTTTTAAGGGTGATAGCAGAATAAGTTTTAGCGGGGGTAGAGCAGCATCATATGTACTTAGAACTTACAGGCTGAAAAAAAAAAAAGAATTGACTTCTTTAGTGAGAGTTACAACTGTAAAGGTGAGGCCTTCATTGCAGTTAGTTGTTTCTCCTCGAGGTAAGCCCTGTTCTGTCCTGTCCTGAAACTGTGTTCTGCTGCCTGCTTCTCTTCCATGCGCTTGGCAGAACGCCTGTTTGTGCCTGTGCTGCGTTCGGAAGACCACTCCGTACCACCGACGGTCGGCGAGCCCTTCTCCCCCGACGCTTCGCCCGTGCACCATAGTCCCGTGACCAGCCCACGGGACTCGCTCCTCACCGTCATGGCAGCGGCCGGTCCCATGTCTCCAACCGAGGTACCGGGCCGTTGCAGCCTGTCTTTGGCTACTGTTATGAATCAAAGTGAGGCAGTGCTCACTTTGGCTGTGTCTTAGGCTGTGTCTCTCGCGGAGTGGGAGTGGCCGTCTCTTGGAGCACAACAGTCTCTCTCTGGTTACTGTGGTAGCAAAATAAAAAAAAATGCAGGACGCTCACACCAACGCGTAAGACTTGAAGGTAGTGAAGCTTTACGCGGCCTTCACGACCGTCACGAAGGCTTACGATTGCAGCCAATTTTCTTCTTCGCTGCCGCAGCAACTTCATCATTATTGCTATGAGGGTGAGCTTCTGTCATGTTTTTGGAAATTATGATCGTTGGACATCACCTTAGAGGGGTCTACGCTGTGACGTGTATTTCTCGTTCTGAGCAAGTGTTGCCACAATCACGGCAAATGCTGGAGTTTTTTTTTTTTTTTTTTTTTTTTAAATTTCAATTTTGGCCGACCTCCCTATGTTGGTATGGTTGGCTTGACAAACGTGCGCAGGGGTAGCTGGGCAGTCGTCGCGAGGCACGCATACGTGAGTGCTTGGCATTTTCTTGGTTTTGTTAACTGTCGGGCGGTTGCCACGAGGCCCGTGCTCACGTGCGCACGGTCGGCAATTTCTTGGTATTTTTAACCGCGGACATGAAAAATTATGATTTGCTAAAGAGCTTCGCTGTCAAAAAAGTAATACTAGTGCAACTGGCAGCTGCAGCCTGAACACCATCGCTAGCAGAGTTGCCATCTCTGCGTCGAAGAATTCAGCCGAAATGGTTCATATGTCGTCCTCTTCTGCTAAACATTGTTTTAGGAACTGCCATAGAACTCTGAGACATAATTTTATTTGCACACCCGAGACAAAAAAAGAAAAATGGAAAGAAACATGAGCTCAGCCGCAAATTATCTGTAGAGTAGTGTTTCTGAGTTTACTGCTCAATTTTCTTCTGCAGAGATCGGTGTTACTGTGCCCTTCAGAACATTGTAGCCACAGCAGTGGGATACTGTATCGCTGAAGATGCTAAGAAAAGTGACTTTTAGAAGATTATTGAAGTTCGAATGAATGCGGTAACTACAGTTTTCATATGAGGAAAACATCTGCATTGCTTATGCAACTAGATCTTGAAGAGCATGCATTTATAGTACGGGTTCAAACCCTGACGAATGTACTGCACTGTTGAAGGCGTGCAACATTGCAAGTAATCAGTACAAGTTCTTTTGCAGAAGAATAGTTTTCTGTCTAGTTGTGGTACGCTAAAGGATTGTGTCAGCATATAATAGCGTCTTCATCTTCATCAGAATTGAGATCAGCATCTTCCTTGGGGCAAAGTGAATGTGGTGAACTGTAGCTTTTCTGAGCTGAGCTTTTAGGATTCGAAAGCTTTATTACGACATTGTTCACATTTGCAGGCAAGAAGAGAGCCGCTGAAGCTTTGCAACAACTGCCAGTGAGAAAACTAAAGCCTTGTGGCTGGCTTCCAGAACAACGTTTCAGAAATGCATGCATTTTGTTGTTCAGATTTGCTAAAAACCTGCTATACTCGAATACAAGTTAAGAACAACAAAACCCTGCGGCGGCCGCTTTCTGATGGAGGCGAAGAGCAAAAACACCCGTGTGTATGAGATTTCGGCGCACGTTAAAGATCCCCAGGTGGTCAAAATTAATCCGGACCCCTCCACTACGGCGCACCTCATCGCCTGTGTTGTGTTGGCGCGTTAAACCCTACAATTAATCAATCAAGAATGGCAATGCCACAGATAGTGTATCACTCCGCCAAAACTATGGGCACGGATGTCAACATACGCGTTTTGAAAGTAGATTGGCTCGTGTCGCGTTTGAAACACTTGCAGTAATGCACTCTTTGTGCCGCGCAGAGGGATAGCCGGCTGTGGTCATAAGGCGGGGCGGGCGGCTTGCGTTGTTGCTCTGAAGTTGTACCCGAGTATAGTGGATGTTTCATAATCTTTCACGTGAATTTGCCCCTGTTAGCCATCTTACCGAATTGTTACTTGAAGAGCCTTTTTGAACTGGGCACTTGCAAGTGTTTGTGATTTTTGGCTGTGACAGGTAGTTTGGGGGTGCATTTTGTGGGGTTGTGTGAGGACGTAATTGTGCGCCGTACCTCTGTGTGGCTCACGGTGCGATCCTGCTGCTTTGCCAGGCTCGTAGCATGTACCGGCAGTGGAAAGCTCCCAAGCGGCGCAGCATTGGTTTGAAAGAGCAGTGCTCGCCGATGGACAATGTGCGCCTGGCCGACATTGAGAAGGGCCTGGAATACGTTGGCCGGTAAGCCTGTTTCTACCCTCCACTATTAGCAAGAGGCGCGTGAGGACGAGGTGCATGCTGTTAGCCTTAATGAGGAAAGAGGGGGGCAATGGCCCTCAAGCATGCTGGATGTCCTCACAGCAGTCTGGTGAAGGCAGTTTGGCTTCAGTTGTGATTCGAAGAACATGCACGGTAGAAATCTTGATGTTTTGAAGTTATTTACCTTTCTGAAGTGGGGCAGGATGTTTAAAATTGTGGCATGGCTAAACCTAATGTATCTTCATTTGGTTGCTGACCAAAAAAGGTATTTCTCGAAATGCTCGCAAGAGATATTTCCTTTCAGCAATGTTGCATTGTATTTCAACTTGGTTGTTGTTGTTTCAGTGTACCCTTAAACGCAGCGTAAGCATGTGTAGAAGAAAAGTAGATAAAGCTCCCCCGTTGTGGGTTTCGAGGCCTGAAAGGAAGTCCCACGGTTTTGCAGAAACCTTGCCAAAGACATGCGGGTTCCCTGGAGTGAGTACTGGCCCTTCCTTGGCTGCTGGTGCAACCTGGCATCAGCAGAGGGCCTGGAGAAGCTGGAGAACCACCTGCGAGTCAGGCGTCTGCAGGTGAGTGCCTCTACTCCTGCATAAGTGTCGGGATTCACCCATGGAAACAACACTTTGCTGGAAGCATTTAAAACCTGTGAAACGCACCAAACATTTGGAAGGAACTCCGCGTAACGCCTGGCATTGTCTTCCTTGCTGCTGACACAGTGGCGAAGTTTTGTTGTGGGTCACCGTTCTTTGACCGGCACCACACCTGCTGTTACATTGAGGCCACAAGTGTGTGCAGGTTGCACTAGCCCCTGTGTGAACTGCAAACGCTGTCTTGTGCTGTACGAACTGCACATTGTTAAACCGCCTACTGTGCAGGCTCATTGTTTTCTTGCTGCCTTCAGCACAGCTTATTGTCCATGCTTTTTCATCTTACCTTGGTCAATGTTTTTGTGAGGGCACTGTTTGATCACAGCACATATCGCAGTGATGCTACTGCTGCGCCAATTGCACCAAACTGCGCCCAAGTGCTTTTGCTGCTACATCCTGCTACACTTTCTCTAAATTTGGCGATTCTGTGCCCAACCTGCGCCCAAGGGTGTACCCCGACTTACAGAAACGAAACTAACTACTTGAGGTTCCCCATTGAAAGCGACATCGCGGTGCACCTGTTTACCGGACGCAATCCGAGCCAAGCCAAGGCAAACTGGCCCTTGTTGTGATAACGGCGATGGTGCGTTTTGCGGCTGGCGCCTCATCATAGGCGTTGTCAAATCTTCCCTCCTACCCGAAACCGTTGACTGTTAATTCCGGGAAGTGAGCTTCGCACCTTTTGGGCTCGCGAGATTGGCTGCCTCCATCGCGACCGTCCGCCTCACGGTCTTCGGGCTGCGATATGCGTCGTGATAAGCGTGCCGTAGTCGTGAAGCTCGGCAACAACGTCAGGCGTCGTGAAATTGCCGTACTCACTCGCCAACGCGCCCCAACAGCGTACGCGTCGACCGGGTGCTGGCGGCAGGGTGTCTAGCGACCGGGAAAACAGGGAAAAGTCGGAATTTTGTGCCACCGGGAAAAGTCAGAAAATTGTCAGGGAATTTTTTAATCAAGCAGTACCAGTCAGGGAAAACCATTCCGGGGCCTGCCCACAGTTTCAGAATAGGGGAAACCAGTGTTGCGGGCCCCCAAGAAGTTACCGAACGCAACACATTTGCGCGCGACGAAAGCGTGAACCGCATGAAACGTTTTCTGGTTTTTCTGCAAGCGAAAACGCGCCGCGCACGCCTGAGGCGTGCTGACGCCGCCGTGAAAACCACCCGCACGGTGCGTGCCGAGCGGCAGGCACAGGCAACATGGTGGCTGCACCGGCCGCAGAGTAGTGCAGTAGCTCCAACAACCGCTTCTAACCGCTCTTTAAAATGCTACTCAAGGCGCAAACGCACTTGCTTGTGCAGGAAAGGAGCCACCGCAGGCACGAAATCGTCGATGCGCCGTGAAAATACTGCGCACGAATCGCGTGTAGAAACTCGCTGTGCGGTTCACGCAGCTCGCAGCTGGCTTAGGTTGCTGGTTGCACTTGCGCAGAGGGGCGATGTAGGTGGTGCCCAAATCGTACGCACAACGCGCTTTTTTTTCCAGTGAATTTTAAAAGTCAGCGCTTTTTGGGAGCTAATCTTTAAAGAACTTCTTTCTGATGACATCAGGAGCCAGAATTACCTAATAAAAGAGGAACATGACATGGTTTATCGTGAACTGCGTGGGGCGTTTTCTGCTCTCGAAAATGCGCCGCGCATGTCACAGATGCTCTGACGCTGCCGCGGAACCGCCTGCACGCTGCGCGCGGTGCTGCCGGCAGCGGAAACATGGCGGCGGCTTCGACCGCGAAGTGGTGACGGCAGCTCGAGCGACCGCTTCTAAGTGCACTCTAAAATGCCACACAAGGCACGCACGAAGTTGCTTGTGAGGTAAAGGAGCTTTTAATGTGGGCGAAAACGGTACTATACGCCCATGCAATACCTGCCGGGGTGGTAAGCCTAAACATCTGTGGCGGGGCCATCCGGATGTCTCGAGAGCTTTGAAACTGCCGCCATGAGGCGTGCGGCTCTCCATTGGCGCAAGTCGGCAGGCTCCTCCCACTGCCTCGCGCGACGCGTGTCATTTTCTGAGCGAGGCAGAAGCTGCCGCGCCCGAATCGCGTGCAAGAACGCACCATGCAGTTCACGTTGCATGTCGAGCCAGGACAATAAAAAAAAAAGCAAAAGGTGCTCGCTGAAGCGCAACTTGAAGCTTCTATCCCGCAAGAAGAAATAAACTCTCTGAAGCCGTAACAGAAGGCAAGAAAACCTCAAACTGAACAAACAAACTGAAGTTAATCAAAGTGCATTTTGAGAATTGGGGCACTTGCAACAAATGTGTTTTTCCTTGTGATAGAATGTGTTTTGTATATGCTTTTTATATGCTTCACGGACCATTTCCACAGAATGGCGCCTGTTGTATAGTTCAGGGAATTTCAACTAAAATGGTCATGGAAAACATGGAAAAGTCAGGGAAATTGAATTAGGCAATTTTCTAGACACCCTGTGGCGGAGTTGTGCTGGAAGAAAAGTAGGCAAGAGATGAGGACGCAGGAATTGTAGTTACAGTGGAATCTGGGTGATACGAATTTCTGATAAGTCCCGACGAAATTGCATTGTTTGAAATGAAAAAAATTTCGGCTCTTACGAATGGACCTGCGGTGCCCAGCGGATGATACGAACGAGACGGCGGCGTGCCCGACTGCCGAGCGAGCAAGCTACGGCGACGTACGGGCTCTCTGCCCTCTTTGTCGCTTTCTCCAGGAATGGCCGGGCTGTTGTTTTCTGCTCACAAAAGCGTGCCGCGCACTCCACAGGCACGCTGACGCCGCCGCGAAACCACCTGCACGCTGCGCAGGGTGCGGCCGGCCGCGGAAACATGGCGGCGGTTTCGGTCGTGAAGTGGTGCGGGGCGCTCAAGAGACCGCTTCTAACCGCACTTTAAAATGCCGCTCAAAGCACACACGAAGTTTCTTGTGTGGTAAATGAGCTAATGTTACACAGTTCGCGAGGTAACATTTTAAGAGTAACGTGATAAGTCATCCAAACATGAGAAGTGCTGCGTGAGCATTTGCAACGGCCGTTGAAAGTGCCCTTGTAGCAGCGATACAAAAGCGATGGCTGATTTACCGGTGATTATTGCTGCAATGGCGGTGCACCAGCGTCACAGGCAATTTTTCATTCGGATTTTAATGGGCTACCTTGGCATTAAGGAGGTGTTTTGGTTGCTTGTGGCAAAAGTGTCGTGAAGGGGGAAGATTCAGCCTGGTGCTGCATGTTGGTTGGCAGAAATGGCTGCCCGCTGCCTTTGTAAACAATAGCGCTGCTATCGGTGGCTTGTCGTTTTAGACCCTTATGGTGGCAGCGCTGACACTGCTAAATAGTGATGCATGTGCAACACGGGGAGGAGCGTGATGTTCAGTTATGCTGTCAAAGCCGTGGTGCTACTGATGTTATTGGTCAGCGCTCCCACAATAGCCTTCCAATAGCGCTTGATTTTACATAGCATGTGCGTTGTGACGAGCAATTTTTAGTTTGTTCATAGTAAATCTGCTATTGTGTAAAAATGAGAGCTTGTTTTTTTTAGTTTTTGTTGTGCAGGCCGCTGCACAAAGTTCAATGCAGACATTATTCAGGAGACTGATGAATATGGGGACAAAATGTCTATGTTCTGGGATCTTTTAATTTTTTATTATCGTTGAAAGGCGTGCTTTTAGCGATTATCTATCAAGAATGCAATACGTGTCTTAAAATTGCTTGTATCAACACCTGCTCTGAAAGCTGGATTTGCTGCTCCAAAACGCATTTTTGCCTGCTCCAAAAGCTGCTCCAAAGCGGCCTAAGCCGGTAGCATCACTGATATCGTGCACACGCCAACACAATGAACACATGGGTGAAGCCAGCCGGATGCTGCACCCTGTCTAAGAATCCCAGCACGACCAGCAGCCAGTGCTAACACGTTGCTGGAAAGCAGCTGATGGCAATTGTTATTGTTTTTATGTTGTTCTTACTTGCTTCCCCCACCTGGGTTAATTTATTGTGGTTTAAGGGTTAAAATGCAAACTGCTACTCTAGTGCATACCAGATTGCATGTGGGGCTCTTGCTGGAAAAGCCATGGTGGCCAGATATGGCACCTTAGTTTGGGATGCTCAAAGCAAGTCACCGTGAGCAGGTGAAAGTCACAGCTGGCCAGTAAACTGCCAATATTTTGAGTACAGTAGACTCTCGATAAATGGAACTTCAAGGGACCGAAAAAATTAGTTCCATTTAACAGGAGTTTCGTTTACCGAGAGTGATGTGTGAAAGTGCAAATTTATGTGCATGCACATTCCGATAGTTTTTCAGAAAGCAAGAAAATTACAAGAGGTTTAGGCACGGAATTCACAAAGTAGATTTGGTAACAATGAGGCGCTGTGCACTATAAAATGCATCAATTATTTTTGTTTGAGTCCCAACTGCAGCTTCACAGAGGCTAGAGGCCTCAACGTCTTGAGTGCTTATGAGCCACCGAATTTGGAAGGCGACAATGTGGTAATGAAGTGCGAATAGCACCACGATGGCACGAACAAGGCGGCAGGAGCTGAGCCCTGTAACCTCGAGTTCTTGAATCGAGACCGAACGACTGGAACAAGAACTGCGCTGTTGCATTTGTCGCGTTAACATGGCTGACCACTCACCAGATGAGGCTTACAAGGCCAACGAGGCTAAAAAAAAAAAAAAAAAACATAGAGGAAGAAGAAAAAAAAAACAAACTAAATAGCTGGAACCGTAAAAAACTGATTCTCATGCCAGTGGGTTTCACAAGAAGTTCCATTTCTGATTCCGTTTACAAGGTGATGCAGAAATTTTAGTTCCGATTACCGAGAGTTTTTTTACGTTATCTGAATACAAAACCTACCAACTTACAGGCTACTGTTCCATTTAAGCGACAATTCCGTTTAAGCAATTTCCGTTTATCGAGATTCTACTGTACAGTGTAGACCGCTTATAACGTATGTCGCGGGAGCCGCAAAAATCCGCACTATAAGCGGTACCGCACTATAACCAAAACACGCGCGAATTCAACCACATCACCACCTATCTCTCAAGTCAACCTATATTTATCATCACTCAAACGCACAGCACCTAAAAACGAAGGCACGGTCTATATTTCGTATTATTTTTAACATCAGCCGCTGCTGCAGGGCAAAAGCGCAGTCTCACAAACGGCGAGCGCGGCTTTAACTTCCGTTGTGTTTGTTTTGAAAGACCGTGGCTGCGTTTTTAGCGTCTATGAACAGATGCCGCAAGACGTGATAAGAACGCCAGCGGGATTTTTTTTTTTTTTTTTTTACCCCACCTTGTGTTCACGATGCCGAAGGCGGCTGCTTATCAGCGCAACGTACTGGTGGTGGAAATCTTCGGCTTCGCGCAGCTCGAATGTTCGGAAGGGGAAAGAGCGGTGGCTTATCTGCAACAACGTTCTAAAGCGTGAACCTCGTGGTAGATTTGGTATCGCGAAAACGTGCAGTGCACGCCAGCGCGGATACAACTGCCGTGGTGTGGGCGGCGCGGTAAGAGGCGGCAACATGGCGTCGGCACTGGCCGTGAAGCGGTGCAGGCAGTTCCAGTAAGTTCCAGCGACCGCTTCTAACCGCTCGCTGAAATGCCGCACGGGGCGCAAGCGAAGATGCTCATGCAAGAAAAGAGCTAATAATGTGGCCGAAAAGTGGAATATAAACTGCCATCCACGCTGCTTGTGAAAGCGCCCATCAAAAAATACCGCGGTGGTAAGCCTAAACATCTCTGGCGCAGCTAGCCGGCTCGGAGCGCTTCGAATCTCCCGCCATTAGGTACGCGTCTCCCCATTGGTGCAAGTCTTCAGGCTCCTCCCACTGCCACGTGAAGAAGCCACCGCGAGCGCGGAATCGTCGATACGAACACGGAAAAAAAAAAAAAAAAAAAACTCGCGCAACGCAGATGTGCACGATTCGTGCGCGAAAACGGGCCATGCGGTTCACGATTAATAAAATCAACTTGCCGCGCGCGGATGGGGAGTCTGTCGCTATCTTCCGTGCATCAAGCAAGGTCAGTTGTGGTTATCAGGTACGCACGAATAAACGGTGTCTATTTTTTTTTTTATTTGGGTGTCTACGTTAAAGGAGGGCAAGGGGTGCACGCTGCGTCAGATGGCCGATTTCATCCTTTCTTTTTTCTTTTGCTACCCTAAAACGATGCCTCAGCTGCGCCGGTCGATCAGCAGACCCGCCGAAAAACCGCACTATAAACGGTATTGTGCTTCGGCCAACCGCATCTTAAGCGGTATGCTTATGCATTGAGTTCTATGGGAGGAAAACCGGTGGTCGCGAAAACCCGCGTTATATCAGGTCCCGCACTATAAGCGGTTACGTTATAAATGGTCTACACTGTACATCAATTGCAAACTAGAAGGACCGAAGGTTATACATTGGAAGGGGCCGTAAACAGGGTTCCAAAGGTTGCGATTTTACGTGCGCAGCCGTTGGAGTACTATTCAAAGAACATCCTGCTGCAAAAATGGTTTAAAAGCCATCAGTATTAGCCGAGTTATCATTCATTAAAAAGGGCCCTCAACAAGGCCTGGCGCATTTCCTCTTTCACCGCGCCTCCAAAGCACTAAGGAAGCGGTGATGTCACAGACCAGGCGCAAGACCACCTAGAGAAACAGGGTTGGTTTGAGATGCGTGCAGCCATTGGCTCCGCTTGGCGGTACGTCACGCTTCTTTTTTTTTAGCAGACGGCAGCCAAGCTCCGCCTACTACATCCACTACCGCTCAGCGGGGTCGGTCGGTGGCCGGCCCGCATCGAACGGCTCCTCGCGCCGGCTGTGCCCGCGTTGGCACATCAGTTTTATAATAGTGGAAACGAGCGTTTGAAGGCGAGATAGGGGGCTTCCAAACACAATATGCTCGCTAACGACAATAATTGAAGACAGCCACCGACGACTATAGCGGCTCGCTAGCGTTTCGGCATGCGGCGCTGTCACGGTGAACTGGTCCCACCGAGGTCTGGGAAAAGGCTTCGCATCGCCGCAGTTATCCAGACACTGCTTTGCGAGGCCGGGACTACGACGATCCCCCGCGCAATCTTTCACTGCACTATCACCCCCTTTCACGTAGTATTTGCAAACTTATTTTCAGCAATAGTCCTGCTCTGGCGGGCGGTGACAAGTTTTAGCTGCTGCGGTGTATGCCGTATCATGCATACACCGCACAGTGGGTTGCTTGTCGACCGTGCAAGCAGATGCTTGCCGCGGTCGCGCGTGTAGCGGGCGTTTGTGCCCGCAGAGATGCTCCGTGTTTTTCAGCGTTATTCATACCTTGTAAACGACGCACTATATCTACAAACTCAGCTAAGCTCGTGTAATGGATGGCGACGATCTACATTCGTCCGTGCCACCAGTGCAGGACGAATACGCTGTGCCGCCGGTGCATACGCCGTGCCGCCACTGCAGGAGCACCACACCCAACCGCGTTTCCCCCAGAGCCGGGAACGCTGATTGGCTATAGCATTTAACAGGACCCACCAATAGCGCAGCCGTACTGTTCAGAGCTTCGTGCGTCACAGGGCGCGTCGCAGGCAGTCTGTCGCACGTCAGAGTGCGGCAGTGTGGCGGCAAGGGAGTGGTAGGTGAGCAAGGAAAGAAAGAAAGGATCTTTGTTGTGTGTTTGTGCAGCCCCTGCTTTACGCAGAGGTGTAATATTTGGTATACATTGTCGTGAAGGGGTACTCTAGCGATTGCGTGATGGAAATGGCGACCTTCAGAAGCCTATTTAGGGCCCCTTTAAGCAAGGTAGTCAGTCATTTGTGGTGCTGTGTCGTAAAAAGATGTTAGTGTGTTTGTGACTGCGAGGCAAACAACCGTTGCAGGCCCTCTCGGAAAGGTGGTCCCTGGAGACTTCCACCCAGTCGCAATCCGATGAGCAACTGCCGAGCCCTATGAGCCAACTTTGTGAAGCGCTGGGTGAGCTGAAGCTGGACCTGCCTGCCGAAAAAAGCCGGGGAAATGTACGGGACAGTCACAATCACCACCTTAGCTTCAAGCCATTGGTTCCGAAGTCTCTGAATGGCAAGATCTCTTCGCCAACAGGTGAGAAAAAAATTTCCGTTGTGCAGCAGACCTCTGCAGGATGAAATGCTTTAGTTTATTTGCATCTGTTCATTGCTGGATTGCTCTGCAAGCCACAGTCCTATGCTTTGCAGACACTGTTGCCTCTGCGTGTGGTCTGGAGACGAATGTACACCTAGGCGAATCGAAATATAGCTGTGAGGATTGAAACAAATTTTAGCGTATATTACCAGCTTTGTAGACAAATGAGCTGTCCATAGGCTTCTTTTTCTTTTTTTGCATTGTCTGGCAGTAAGTTCTTTTTGTGGCACTTTTTCTTTTGCCTGCACTTCCTAATAAATAACTGAGCTAGTATTTTGCTGGGGTGGGACCTGTGTAACAAAAGTCAAGCTCGCATGGACCTGCTGCGGTATTCTTTTCATAAATAACTGACCAGAACAGGGAAAGTGTGACCCTCTCACGCATGTTGTGACAACACAGGTCACCAAGCAAGCGAACAAGTCACGAGATGAGTGGCATTCCGTAAAAGCATGTCTTTATACCTTTCCTGGAGGTTGTTGAGTATTTGCAAACCCGGTTTGCTGCAGGCAGCATCAAGTAGGGATGCAGTATCCCCAAGGCAGTCCGTGTAATGCACAGCATATGCTCAGGTGCCCTTTAAAAAAAAGAAATGCCCGAATTGTGTATCTCCAAGAGTTAACTCAAGGTTGAGGCTTCTTTCGTTTTTGTCCTTGCTTAGCCAATTGTGGCTGCAGCCCCTCGTCTGGAAGCCAGGCTGCCGAGAAAAGCTTCCCACTGGCAGCCCAGCGCTTGGCAAGGGTGCTCTTTGACTGGGCACTGGCTCACGAGAGCGGGCCCGAACCGGAGGCCGACCTCGGCTTGCAATTGGCCGACCAGGTGGGTACAACAGCCTGCGCGCTATCGCGCGCCCTCACGCTGAGTCTGTGCTCACACAAACAGGAGGCAAAACAGGTGGGGGGGGTCTGTGTGTTGGCTGGTGATCTGTAAAAGACTGTAGTCGTCGCAAAGCAACCTTGTGTGTTTTGCAGTTGTCGCAAATCATCCTTGTGTGTTTTATCACCGGACAGGGTTGAGACCAGTGTGAGAGGAAAGGGAACGGTTTGAGAAGCCCATGTTAAGAGGTGCTGCCTATTTTGTGTGCTGGTGGTAAGCTAAGTGTTTCTTAGTTTAATTCGCAACTCTTAGGAACAACACAACTTGTTGATGCTAAGTGAAGATGTTATAAGAAAGGGAAGCAGTCTTAGGGAACAGTGGTTGGAAGGAAGAACCGTGCCAGGCTTGTTTTTCATGGCTTCTTTCAGCAAGGTGCCGTCTCGTTTATTTCCTTTAAGCGCAGCCTGCACTTGGTCAGTCAGCTGCCACACATTACTTAGTGTTCTTTTAAGTTGGGCTTAGATTTTAACCAGTTTAGGGTGCATTTCATTTGTTATACATCAACACTGTCCTCTTGCGTGTTTTGTTTTCATAGAAAGCAAGAGCATCCTGTGTAGCCCAGGTGTGTAAGATTACTGACACAGGGAACTCGTTACCCTGTTTCGGTATATCTTTGCAAGCTTCAGCTGCTTCGAGTAGTACAAGAAACCCTCGTTACAACAAAGTGAATGGGGCGGCGAAAAAATTCCTGTAAATACTCCCTAAAAGCTCCGTAACTACGGCCGAATCAGCCATTGACAACCGTCTAAAGGTGGCATGATGGAACAAACCTTTATTGAGGTAGAAAATAGGCAGTAAGTGGGGTCTGTGGAATGTTTCTTCTGGGTGCCAGAGCACCTGCTAAAGTTTATGCACGGCATGAGGACATGGTCGCCACCAGTGCACTCGACCATATTTCACCATAGATGAAAGCTCTGCTGCAGCCGCATAACTGTTGGTATTTCACGTGGCTGTTTGCTTATTGGCTCTTTTCTTAACTGGCGCCACCTGGAATGAAATCTACTGTTTCAGCATCAATAGATGAGGCTGTGAAGGGAGCGTTGTTGTGCCAGAGCGCCTGGCCCAAAGGCGTTGCACGAGGCGACGCGCCGACAGCGAGGCTGAGTCACGCCTCTCCCTTTCGTCGCTGCGGCGCGGCCGAATCCTGCATCTCGAAACGCTGCGGCGCGGCCGATTCCCTCAGCGGAGAACGACCCAAACAAGGGCATGTCGCTACGCCCGGAGGCGAGGTCACGGAGACGGCGGCGGCATCGCTCTCCCTTTCCCCATTGGCGGCGCATCTGACTCACCGCTTCGCTACCATTCGTCGGAATTCAAACTTCAGGCAGCGAGAGCCCTGATTGGAGCTTTTCAAACTTCTCGGGGCCACAACGAACTTCCCGGGCTATAAAAGAAGCTCGGAGGCTCTCATCGTCGGCTTTCCTCGGCGGCTTCTCTCCGGCACCAGTCTCTTCGGAAGCACCGAGTGAAAGGGGTGCTGTCGCCTTTGTGCGAGTTATGTAACGTTTGCTTACCCTGTACATACTGTATATAAATGTTACTTCAACTCTTCGTCGGCTCGAGGACTTCGTCGCTCTGCTCCGTGCCGCGTCGATAGCGGACGGAGCAAGGCAACATCGCTACACCGGTGACTGCGCTCGGGTGGCCAGTCGCAACAGCGGAGACAGCGTCGGGATGGCTGATTCCCAACCTCGGTGACGAGCAGGAAGGCGAGTCACAACCTTGGCGACCGCCCTGGGATAGTCATTCCCAACAGTGGTACCAGCGGTGGGATCGTCATTCGCAACAGGGGTGGCAGCGGTGGGATGCTCATTCCCAACAGTGGTGGCAGCGGTGGGATGCTCATTCCCAACAGTGGTGGCAGCGGTGGGATCGTCATTCACAACAGGGGTGGCAGCGGTGGGATGCTCATTCCCAACAGCGTCTGCGTCAATCATCGGGAATGATAGAAGTTTCCTTCCACCTCTTTGCCTACGATTCTGTGCACCACTTCGTAGAGCCTGGTTGCGGCTGGCAGAGGAACCTCGACCGGCTATGACAGGGTGAAGGCACTTTGCTGGAAACGGGAACGGCCGCTTGCAAAAGGGCACCACCACACGTCCGTTGTGAGCATCACTATAAGTGCGAATTCGCAACTTGCTAGTTCGCTTTAACCGGACAGAGCGGGGTAATGACATGCTTAGAGTAATCCAGTCTAAAATGCACGCGTTTGACTCAGGAGCGTGGGCCACTTTGATATAAAAAATAATTCAAATAAAGCGACTTTAGTGTAACAAGGGTTTACTGTATGTTAGTATTAAAGGGGTCATGAAGGGATTTTTAAAAAAATCGCGTTTTGTGGGTATTTAGAACTTTGGACCTTTGATACACAAACTGTGTGTAGCGGTTTCGTTGCACGGTATCAGCAAATAGGTAAAAAAATGCAGTCACAGTTTCATCGAGGCTTCCCTCCTCGAGTCTTGAAGTGATGTCATGCTAAGAAGCCAGTCATAGCCCCCCCCCTTGTCTCCCCAACATGCTGGTGTCAACTCCCAGTCAAGAACACCCAGTCAGCCACTCAAACAAGTGGTGCAGGCATAAGTAACTATGTTTAATGTAAACTGGGTATTCGTAAACCGTTTACGGAGCTTCGTACTAGTCTAAACTGTCATTCTGCTAGTTGGTATTCTTGCTCAAGCTTGCTGAAGTCTGTCTCATAGCCTTTGTAAGGGGGCACATGGGTCGTTGATCAAAAACTTCATTTTTGCAGTTAGGATGATGAAATTGGGGGAAATATGTAATTTTTAATTCTGACAATAGATGTAAAGTTTGTTTTTCTGTAAAACGACTACCGTACTTACTCGCGTAATGAACGCACTCGCAAAATGAACGCATATCCCACTTTACTCGTCAAAATTGGGTTTCTTTTTTCCCCCGCGTAATAAACGCACCGCCAACTTTCCAACCACACAGTCCCACAAATGGCCGTACTGTAGCTTTCCTGCTTCACTCGCTTCCACTGATGATGACACCGCATGCAACCTAGAGCCATCTCTCGGAGTAAAAACGAACAAACACTCCGGCGCGGCATCGTGGGACAGCCAATCCCAACGACGCTCAGTCGGCTCAGTCCAGTGAGCGTCTCAGCCCTACGTTTTTTCATGATAGCGCTGTTGCTTGCTTTTCGGCTCGTCATCCACTTTTCAGTCGGCGATGGACCAAAATGTCAATTACAAGGCCAGTTTTAGGTTAAAGGTTGTGAAGGACGCGGTTGAGCATGGGAACCGTGCTGCCGGTAGACATACCGGAATTGACGAAGGGAAGCCTTGAGAAATGACGACGAATGTAGTTCAATAAATACGCTTTGTCTTTGCCACTTGTGTACGCCTAT
The DNA here is from genome assembly GCF_048455015.1 of Haemaphysalis longicornis. Classification (NCBI taxonomy): domain Eukaryota; kingdom Metazoa; phylum Arthropoda; class Arachnida; order Ixodida; family Ixodidae; genus Haemaphysalis; species Haemaphysalis longicornis. Next base: position 44,299,530 of record NW_027526335.1, on the reverse strand, counting down.
ATTTACTGCGAAAGGTAGGTAACCTAATGCATTATTTTGTTTCATGGCGGCCTTCTTTCGACCTTCCTGAAAAGTTTCCAAAAAATTACCCCGCATAATAAACGCACCCCCACTCTGCGTCTGTTTTACGGCGTTCATTACGCGAGTAAATACGGTATATTCAAATTTATTTGGATTTTTAGATTTGATTTTTTGACAGCTTTTGTAAAATAACTGCTGGAGGGATGCAGCTGAACAAGTTACCATTGAACTCTGCACAAATCAAGGAGTGCAGTAAGACTAACATTATCATTTATCTGGTCTGTAGCAGAAGTTACGACGGTTTCAAATCTGGGCCTGGAAGGCAAAACTGGTTTTTCTAGTTCCCATTTTTCAGGCCCAAACTTGAAACGGTCGAAGCCTCTGCTGCAGACCAGATAGAATGATGATGTTAACCTTATTGCACACCTTGATTTGTGCAGAGTTCACTGGTAACTTGTTCAGCTGCATCCCTCCAGCAGTTCTTTTACAAAAACTGTCAAAAAATCAAATGTAAAAATCGTTATATAAATTTGAATATGGTTGTTTTATAGAAAAACAAATTTTACATCTATTGTGAGAATGAAAAACTACATATTTCCCCCCATTTTCATCATCATAACTGCAGAAATAGACTTTTTTGGTTTAAGACCAATAATGCACACAATAATACACAATAATACACACAAAGAGCATTTAATAACTCGAATGTTATTATCAGGTCACTGTTAGTTGCACTGCTGACTGGTGGCATCACATGGTTGCTTGAGATGTGCCTCAAAGCGATTATTTCAATGTCTCCTAAACTCCAGAAGCAGTGAATTGTGAAAATATTTTTGATTTATGTTTGGACCCCTTTAAGATTGAGCAGATAAAACTGGATGGAGGGATGAGAACATGACAAAGTTCAGTGGCAAGGAAGGAGAGATTGGGACAGCAGTTTAGAGGGAAGCCCTGAGGCCAGCGTGGACGTGGTCGGCCTGATGATGCTGATGACAATGATCTGCCCGCAGGTGCTTCAGGAGCTGGGCCAGCTGGAGCGGGGGCTGAGCAAGGGCCAGCTGTGGCGACTGCACCCGTGGCTGGCCCGGGAGGTGCACGCGCTGCTCCAGGACAGCCTCGAGCTGCCCGAGCGCCAGAACCTGTGCCGCGCCCTGCGCACCCAGCTGCAGCACTGGGCGCCCTCCCCGCCCTCCACCGACGACGAGGACGAGGGTGGCAGCGACCGGGGAGCGGCCGACGCGGCCTGGCGCTACCGACAGGTGTGTCCCCCTCTGCTTCTCCTTCTTCGCGCCCTCGTCTGGACAGCCGTTGTTGCCTTTCTTAGCTTCAAAAATGTGGGCTTAGGTTTAGGCTTGTGTGAATAGTGATAGTTTAGTTCGAAGTGAATAGTCCTTGGGGTCGAACACTTTCGAAGCAAATTAGAATAGCCTTCAGATATCCAAAGAACAAAACTGAACAGTTTAAAGTTGTACTATGCGAAAATTCTTTATTTCTAAGGTTACAGCGTACAGAGGCATCACAGAGAATCTTGTGATAACATATCTTATCCAGTAAAAGAAAAATTTCTGTATATAAACTAGTTGTAGAAAAAGGTGCTCCCCTTCTGCACAGATAACAACCTACAACACATACCTGTGTAAAACATCACAGAAAATCATTTGCTAACTTGGTAGCTCCTTATTGGGTTGGCACCCGTGGACACATTGGCCATGTCAATTAACACGTCCCACACGGTAGCCGAACAAGTTGTTTGAATAGCATTTCATTGTTTGAAACAGTGAAACGGGAGCCTTGACTACCATGATGAACGTGTGCACGTAAGATGGCTGCGACAATGCCTGAATATGGCTTAGCTTGTCTTGCCTCCATGTGTAGTGAAGATGTAAACCTGATGTCAGTGACACTGCGGCTTGCCTAACGAAACCGAAACTCCTGATAGTACTTGAACGCATTTTTGATATTCATTCATCCCGAATACTTTGAAATATTGTACATTTTAAATTCGGGTCAACGCGAATTCGAATACTGTAATATTCGTTCGAATATTCGAAGCGCTCAAATATTCGCACAAGCCTACTTAGGTTGGGTCGATGGGTAGGTTATAAGGTGCATCATGATGTGTCGATGTTTGCCCTACTCCTGGCTACAAGGGGGCAGTGTGTGAACTAGGTACCACTCCTTGCTGTGTGCGCAGCCGTCGTCACGGAAGAGGAGCCGTGCCCTGAAGCGCCACCTGCAGTGCATCCTACGGTGCCTGTGCGCCCTGTTGCATGCCGGCCTGGCCGAGGACTCGGAGCCCTTCCCCTGCTTCTGCTCCTGCTCCCAGAGGGAAGCCATGGGCCTGGAGGCAGCCTTCCTCCGAGACTGGTGGGTACTGCTGGGTGGGAAGGGCTGCGAACCAGTGGCACCGGGGGAGGCATCGGTGCTCATTGAGTCGTGCCAGTTTCGTCATGGGCGGGCCCTCCATATTTAGGGTTGTACCTTTCAAGTGGGGCCAGAGCTTTCAGATTTAAAAAAAAATGACTGAGAAGGCTGTATTTTGAAAGTCGTATTTTCTGCTTTTATGGTTTACGTTCTATGCATTGTCAGGGTATTTTCAATGAAAACGACTGTAAATTGGCATAAAAAAATACTATGAGTGCGAGCTTGCGAAAGAGCGGCGCATTTTGAAGCCTCATATCTCCCTAACATTGCCACTGAGTGCTCCCAAATTTTGCTCACTACGAAGCTTGTTTCTCTGTGTTCAAGGATGCCACTTCCCTCGTCAAAGGAGATACAAATACATAACAAAGAAAGGATCCACCATGTTGTCTTGGGGAAACAGCAACTACAGATCGGAACGATGCAGCTCATGACCTGACGACGCGCTGTCAGTGGACTGCTCTGTCGTTGCCCAGTTTAACCCGACTCAGCATGCACAGAGAGACTAGTTGCTGGGCCCACATGTTGCCCAACACGTTAGTGATGTCAGAACGCCTCCCATTCACATTGATACCGTTTTCCCACTGTTTCCTTATTATATATATATATTTTTTTTCCCCTCCAATCACGGGCCAGTGATCCTTCAAGAAGTGCTGGACTGCTCATGTCAGTTGGCTACTGCAGGTGAAAATTACCAAGAAGTTGACGCTTTGAAGGAAACTAAAGCCGGAATGTTGCCTTGTGCCCTGAAGGCCAATACTGTTGTAGTAGAGATACCATCAACGAGTAGTGGTTGCGTTATACAGGCGCATTTGCAACCGTGGTGCATGTCTTCAGAAGCAGCTCATGACAGGCAGCAGCAATTGACGTGAGTGACAAAACGCAAGATGAGACTGGTTGGGGAAAGCGAGCACCCATTGAGTGTGGATGAAGCTGATGAATTTTCCTTGATTCAGGGTGCGGCACTGAGCTTGTTTCTCAGCAGTGCTTTGTGTCTACGCTGTCTCCTTCTGCCAGGACTTATACTTGAGCCTTTAACAAAACGTAGACAAGCAGTGAAGGCGACTCTTAACTTGCGTGACCTGCGGTGCTGTTGCAAGGGAGTGGTTGTCACAGTGGAGTCAAAGGGGTCAGGCCTTTGAGGTCAACCTCAGAAGTGTGCAAGTGGTGAAAGCCATTGGCAAAAAGGTGTGACAGCTTGTACTGATTTTTGGCCAGTGATGAATGTTGCCCATTGAGGGCGGTGTCACAAGACCTTTCTGAAGCATTTGAAGGCCAAATGAAGGCCAGCCAGCGACACTGCTTCCACAAATGTCTCGTGAGATGCTGCTGAAGCTGAGCATAACATCTGCACAGAAACGCACCCTTCCTCCACCTCTAAAGCCCAGCACAGCATTACATACCCACAGGTCAGTGCACAAGCAGGAATTTATGCTGTTCTTGCATAGTGTTCTGTGGCTGGCACAGCCAAACCAGTGTTTGCACATGTATCATTGCACAATTTTAGAGCGCAGCTCCTAAGCGACTGCGCCTGTGGTTCCACGGTATCTCTCGCCGTTGCCCCTCAATGTAAACGAGAGAGCGAAGAGGACACCAGATAGAGAGAGAGGAGAAAGCAAGAGGAGGAGAGTATAGGATAAGCGTGAGGAGGAAAGCGGGTTGTTGTGCGAGACGTGCTCCACGGTGGTGACCTGCTACGAGATGGTGCCAAAGCAGCGCATGCCGTCATGCTTTCTCCGATAACGCAAGTGCTTCCTGAGACGAAGAAGGTGCTTCGTCTGCTGCTGCGACTGACGAGCTGCTTGAACAGGCACTCAGCGCCGCAAACGCCACAATCCAGAGGTGCGTGCTGCCAAAGCAGCATCTGTGGGCCGCCGCCAAGGAGACTGCAGTTCGCACCGTGGAGGCTTACCGTCGCTGCCCATACATATATGTCTGTCTGAAATTCTTTACTTCAACATATTTTGAAAAGTTGAAACAGCTAAACAGCTGTGCTCAAAAATCGCATTAGGTAGTATTGTAATCGCCATTAAATTTTTTTACCAGTTTTTTGTTGGTGCACTAGATATGCATTTTTCAGCATGTTGTCGAAAACCCAAACAGTACAGTCATATGGTGGGGGTAAAATACCTGTTGCAGAGGTTGGTGGTTAGGGAGCCATTTACCCCAATTTAGCGATTTTCTAGGCTCCAAAAAATTTAATGTGAAAAATATTGAAAAAGCTTCTAGGACATTCAGCTGATATTTTCATGGTTATGCCAAAGGAGCATTTCTGAAATCCCTACAAATTGGTATCGCAGTCGTCCTATGAATAAAGTTTGCATCTGAAGCCATGTCCCTGCTTCAGTGCATAGTATTGTGGAAGCTTGTAATGGTGGAAGCTTGGATCATTACTTCAGTAGGTGATAGCTTTCATTTTATGGCTGCCCCTGTCATGGGCAGCACAAATGCAGTGTCCCTCGTATTCGAGATATGAACCGAGTGTTTGCTCGACTACATACATGGCATGTGTTGCAGTAAGCAGGCTTAGAATGAGATTCCGTGGGTCCTTCATGTTCACAAGGCCAGTATTTAAACCTGTTTGCTAAGCTGTGTCGCTGCAGAAGGGCTGGAAAAAATCGTTGCTGGCTTTTCTTGTTTTTCTGGCCCTTTTTTTTTTCCAGAGATGGTTTCGAAGTGCATTGGAATCTTGGCTTCAGAAAACAGCCCAGACGACAAGACCAACAAGCCCTTCAGTGCACCCTTCCGCTTTGGAAGTTTACAAAATGGCAACTGGCGAACAGGGTGGCCTCATTACGTCCAGTGCTTTTGTATTATTGGATTTATAATAAGAAGGCTGCACCAATTTGTAGCAGATCACAAATTTGCGGCAGTGAGGCTACCGTGCTCTGATTCATTCCCTTGGAAATTTCTTTCTCCTTGCGCAGCAAAACGCAGCCTGTGGAGGAAGAGGAGGAGGAGGAGTTCTTCACTCCCCCCACCAGCCCGTGCTCCTCCACTTCGAGTGGGCCTTCCCCCGACGCACACACCCCTGACGAGGGCCCCCTGGTTTTCCTGCAAGGGTAAGAGGACACTTGACCCGTTCGACGCTCAGGCTTCTGTCTTAGCTAACGATGTGTGCCTGGTTTCCGAGCCAAACTGTGCATGTCAGAGTGTCTCTATTGTTGACCTCATCATGACCTGCATTATTTGGTCTTGCTGATCCTCACATTAGTGATGAGGATCAATGGAGACAGCGAATGAGTAGACAGTGACGCAGTAGAATGGCAGGTGTTGTCTCTTTTGAGCCAGTTACAATACTGCTCTTCAACAGGGAGGGATAATGTGCCATCCACTGTCTTGTGGTTAGTGATGAGCAGATTCTGTGGGGTGGGAAGGTTGTTGATGCAATCGCAGTCCTTGTGATGATAGCGCCATTCCATAGTTCGCAAGTTGTTGAAGATGAAGCTGCAGGGATATACGTTGTTAGGAGTTGGTAACAACACAATGTTGCGTGTGAAAGAACTGGGTGGCAACTCGAATGTGAAGACAAACTGTGAACCACTATTTTTTTTTTAGATTGAAATGACATAGAATTACACCCACAAATATCACTGAAACTGAATGAACATGCCAAAATTTTGCACAACACCACTTGGGACCTCATTGGGGACTGCCTAAATCCCTTTCCCATCACTGTTGTCTGATACCTTGACAATTTCGTTAGTCATTGGCAGTATTGACTCTTTCACTCTGAAGCTGAAGTGGGAAGCTATTTGTGCAGAATCCTGGATTTACGAGAGGACTCTTGTAAGTAGTGGTATAAGTTAGGGGGGAAGAGTAGCACCCATTCGTTGTTTGCAACCAGTTACGAGTTCAGAGAGTGGCTGCTGGCAGGGCTAGTTTGCACCCTGTTTGCGCCCGGTAAAATTGTTACAGGGCTGCAGAGTGCGAAGCTAACCTGTGAGCTGTTGCTGAAATTCTGCACTAATTTTAACCCCATCGATTGTGGGGTTGTCAAACAAATTTTGAGCATGGACAGGAATTAATTTTGAGGCTGGCACCGGTTGTGATCATGCGAGACAGTTCCATGAGCAGCCACTTTCGCGGTCGGTCAGAAAACTGCTGGCTCGAGAAAAGACTGAATACAATCCCCAATCCCGAATTCGAAAAGAGTGTCTTATAGCTGCACATCAAATGTCGGAACTTACCTGAGGGCATTAATTGAATCTCAGTCTATTGCTAATGTGCTATCAGTGCACGCTGGGCATATTACGGAGAAGGTACTTTTGTGATAGATTAAATTTATTTTTCCAGAAGATGTAGCCACGAGAAATAAAAAAGGCCAAGTGCTCATGAAGCTTGTATGAAACGGGCATACTGAAAATTTGGTGGAAGGTTATTAAGTAGCTTTTTAGTTACTTTTTATGATTATTAATTTTATTTTTCTGCCCACATAGGAATGACATTGAAACATATCAGTATTCCCCTCAAGTTTTTGTTTGGATCGAATAAGTGATTCAAAATGTTCTGTATAGCTGAGGTGTGAAAAGGAGGCACAAAGAGTTTATTTACTTGGTGGCAGTTTGTACTTATCAAGTCCCGCTTTATTGTAGAGTAAGGATAAAGAGCCACTAGGCTGGAAAGTTACCCTTTTTTTTTTCTTTTCTTTTTTGCCTTAGGTCACAGCCGACTAAATTGGATGCAGATGTGCTCAGGGCGTTGGAGCCGCACTTGCTCGACTCCGGCAGCATCGACCCCCTTCTCTACCCGTGTGTGCATCAGTGGATGCAGCTTGTCTGCTCGTACCCTGCTGAAGCTCTGTCCAGGTGAGCTCGATTTTGCTGCTTGGTGCACTCTCCAACGTTGCAAAGTGTATGAACTGCTACAGGGCAAGGAGCAACACTAATGACAAAAGTAGGCTTTGGCATTTGCCATTGTGCAGTGTTCCAGTCTGTTGTAAGATGCGTTGCTCGTATGGTTTCCTGGTGTACTTTTCTTCAGCTTGAGCTGCCGTGTTCAGCATTTGCTCCAGCTTTTTGAGTTGACGTGTGGGTCAAATTCGGTTGTCACTGTCTCTATGTTTTGATGAATGCGTGGCACAGCTTTCAGCTTGGGCGGAGTTTTGCACCATTACTTGGCCTTTGTTCTCCATCATTCATTTACTGTGTGTTTGTGCGCTCGTATGTGCGCATGTTGCGCGCGCATGCATTTCACAAGTGTGTTTTGTGTAATAGCTGAGCAGGTGGTTTGGGGCATGTTTTTAACACATACGCCAGAATAGATAACAGTGCTCTTTGACTGCATTTCTGCCTATTTCACACGTTAGTTGCAATAAAAATGAAAAGTAATTGTAGCTTCATTAGCTGTGTTATAAGAGTAAAATAATTGTGTACAGTTTTATAATGATTTCAGTCTTTGTAGGAGCTTTTAAATGTGATGGGCATTTAAAACATTTTTTTTGGTGCACTTGAGAACGTGAATATCAAACCAGAGGTTCATTTCATACATGATTGTGATAGAGCATGCCACCCACCTCATCAGCGATTACATCTTTAAAGCTTAGTTGCAGCAATAGAGGCTGTAACATGTGGTAGGCTGACAGAAAAAGTGGAGCTACAGAAACAGTTAGCACGGAAAAATGAATAGGTGAAGGCCCTGTCTGTCCATGTGCTTGCACATGCCTGAAGATGTATGGCAGGCTGTTTGCAGCCTATGACAGGATTGGATGGATACCGTATGTGATACCGGAAGAGTTCGATCTATGTTCCTGAAAAGTAGTGCTGTAACAAGCCTCCAACCACCTCCTATTTGCAGATGGGCGAGTCCGTCGGTGAATAACGCGAGACATTTAACGCACACCCCTACGGCCGACTCCCCACGTTCAAATGGAGATACCAAGGGGGAGGCATGCCGCACACCCCAGAGGGATATGTCGGGCGTAGCACTGCGTCCCAAGACCCTGTGGAGCACCGCCAACAGTCCGAGGCAGCACTTGTGACATCACGGCCTGTTGTTGCCGGTCCTTGCCTGTTTGCAGCCTCGTGCGTGTGGCGGCCCCACTGCTGCCTGAATTTTGTTGGATTTGCCAGAGTCTAGTGCCAACAACATGCTACTACTCGCGTGTGCAGCTGCGTTTGATCAAAGTGCGACGCCGGTGGCCGGGGGGGCCACTGTCGCCTGCTTTGTGCCAGTTTTGTGCCTGCCTATTGACAAACTCGTTCCTGAGTGTTGTGTAATTTATTCTCGTGGTTTTACAGTAAAGTCTTTTCAAACGTAAGGAACTTTTCCTAAGGGGTGCATAGTCTGGAGACCTTAGACAAACTGTGGACATCTCAGCACATGACCAGCCTACATCTGACCAGGTGGAGCCAGTTTCTTCAGGATGGGTGCAGTGTTTAAATGTGAATAAAAGCCTTGCGCTGTGTCACGTTTATCAGTCATGACTGCTGGGTGTGCGGCGTAGTATTTTTGCTTTGGAAAACAAAGAAATGTGCAGAAGGGAGTGTGGAGCAGAAGTGCCGATGAATTAACCGCAAGCATCACCCCGGTGAAACTGCCAGGGCCCTTGAATGACATTTAAAATTAGCCAACGCAAACACAAACCTGAGAGCATCCACAGTTCAACTCAAATGACAAGACACAGTACAAATAAGATTTCAAGAGCAGGGATAGGAGCAGCAACGCCCCTGTGTTTGCATTGACAAAAAGTTTTAACAAGTTTTTCTTTCTTTCTTTTTTGTTGATTACTAGCTGTTTGTTTTGCTGACTTCCAGTGGCGAATTGAAACGTATTGCAGTTGTTTCCAGTCCAGCTTTTAAATTAAATGGTTATTGTGGCTTGCTTGTGTGTGTTGGTTTGCATTTCAGCACCCCTTCTTTTTCACGCCTTCTTTGTCCCTGAAGTTGGTGCTCAAGCAGGTAGATAAAGGCACTACTGTGTGAGCACCATGAACATTCACAACATTCACCGTGAACATTGCATCATTCACAACAGTAAAAATTTCTTGCAAAAAAAAAAAAAAAAACAAGAAAATAAAAAATATGGCTGACAATTACGATACTCCCTAACGTGAGATTCAGGGGTGAGACAGCTGCGCATATTGCGCATTTTGGTACAATGTCATTTTCCTGCGCCAAGCTGCTCTAAAACAGCCATAGAGGCACGGATTTTGATGTCATTGAAAATTGAAACTAAAAGTAAATTTTTTTATTACAGACAAGCAAAGGGTACATATGGCAGGTGCATTATGGGTGTCAATCTTGGAATGTTTTTTTTTTTTGTTTCACATTGCCCGGATTCAAAATTGCTGTTAATTTTACTGTAAGCCAATGTGCTCATTTCATCAAAACAAAACTTAGTCGCTTTGCGGGCAGCCGCACGATTCACAGAGGACTGTCCTTGACCTCATCTCCTTTGTTGACAGCAGACTGCCAGTGATGGCTCCCGTTTCATATAAGTGGTGTCGGACACACAGCCAGCTCATGTCACAAAACTTGTTGGTTGACCCTCCTGCAGCCACAATGAAGATGGCAGTAGGCTTCTGCAAAGCTGATATGCCCGTCGGAATATTTTAAGGTTGCTGACCATCTCTGCTTTGGGAAAAGGATGGGGCGCCCATGGCTAGGTAGAGGGCGATTCCAGGAGTTTGAACACTGATGTGATTAGCGTTCCTGGTTGTATGCTGGCAAATGGTCGACGGCCGCGGTAGTTGAAGTCCGCCACTTGTGCCTCGTCGAAAACGTTGAAGTCGAACCACTGCTGCGAGACCGTCTGCATTGAGCCCGTCACAGGATATTGCAATTAAGTTCAAACATGAGCCCCTAAGTTTGCGGTTTTACACTATCCGGATTCTAGAAAAATGCTGCATGATTTTCGAGGTTTGATTTTATTTCTGACAGTCAGTGTAGCTTTGTGCGTCCGGCAATCATCATCGTCAGTTTACGCATGTCCAGCGCAGAACACAAACCTTTCCCGTGCTTTTCCAAATGCTTTTGTCCTGTGCTACTCGAGTATATTCTTTGCACCGAATGTTTTTAATTCGTTTCTGCAACACTTTAATAGTTTATGATAACTATTAAAAAAGAAACGCAGACATAGATTGAAGTAAGACTAGTTTTATTCTAGGCTTATACAATAATGCAAAGGCATTTTAAACTGGGAAGGTCATGCAGAAACGCAAGCCTTTTAGCGCATTTTTCATAATACATGCTTATTGGAGTTGGCTGTCGAAAAAAAGAATGCTTATGAAAAAAATTCAGTTGTACAATATGCGTATTATTCTTTAAAATTTGTAATCAAGTCTTCAAATTCCAACGATACTTGCGAACGCACTAGTGAGCCCAGAGCTTGTTTGTTTCGAAAGTTTAGAAGGACTACGATCCGATATGATGCGTTGTGACAGAACAGTGAAGAAACGTCACTTAGATATCTACATTTCCATTTATTATATTCTGCAATACATCACCCCCCCCCTGCAGTCGGCACTCATGTTTAGATGCCTGACATGATAGCCCTAGCTGCTAAGCGAAGATGAGGCCATATCAGTCAAGAAAAACCTCGTTTAGAACCTGAAACTTCAATCGTACACGTTGGCCGTTACTCACCTTTGGCACAGTGTGGGATATGATGCTGACGACACCGGCATAGCCCAGCTTCTTGGCGTCCAGCAGCATATTGGCCATCATCAGCTGTACAAGTGCTGCGTTGTCGCTCTGCTCGTTCTTGAAGGTGGTGCCCATCATGCAAGAGAACAGCATGCGGTGCCCTCGCGCTTGGGTGGCTTCGTGCAGAGGCCGCTCCATTGAGCGGTTTATCTCCATGATGGCCAAGAAAGACTCCTGCAGCGCCTTGGGCAGCTGCACAGCAGTACGAGGCAGGGTTAGAAGAACGCTCCAAAAAAAGTGGCTGCCAGTGGCAAGGCATTGTCGCTTTAACCCTTTCGCTGTCACTGATGTACCAGTACGTTTTCGCATTTCCCATCCGCAGTGTCACTGACGTACCAGTACGTTCCCCATTGTGCGTTCAAAAATTCGCGCTGTAGCTCAAAGCAGGTGTGCCTGGACTGTTCGCACCATCTGTTGAATCTTTCTAGTAGCTTGTATTTTCACTCGCAAGCTCTCTTTGCGGCGGTATATTTAAGAGTACGGAGCGACCGCACCCACCCTTCGTTGCTGGGGGGCTTGGTTGCTCCGTGCGCTGTACTCTGTCGGGATGAGTGATTATGCAGCACACGTGCGATTACGGGTGCAAGGGTTGTTGTGCTATCCGTTATCGCTGGTATAGGGCAGTGGTCACCTCAAGGGACCAGCCACTCTCTGGTCTCACAATCAAGACTGGCTCCATCCAGGAAGCGGAAGAAGTGGCGATCACCTTGGCTATAACCCAAACAACCGCGACTGGGGTAATCACTGATTGTCAAGCGGCATGCAGAAGCTATGCGGCTGGCGCAGTTTCTCGAACAGCATTGCGCTGAGTCAGAATCGTGTGGACCCCTGCTCACTGCGATCTTCCGGGCAATGACGCAGCCCATGCATTGGTCCGCGCTCTCACCAACTGGGCCTCAGAGGAGGAGCACAGTCCAACGCCGATTGAGACTTGCGAGGAAATAACACGTTATGTAGGAGGACCTTTCCCCCCGCTCAACCCAGTTTGTCTAAAACGCAGGAAAACACATTACGACGAATTAAAACAAACACGTTCCCAAACCCAGTACGACTAAATCATCTATTCCCTACACAATACTCCCTGGAGTGTACGTTTTGCGGCAATTCAGGCACACACTATCACATCGTCTGGGAGTGCGACCGAAACCCCTAACTCCCCCCCCACACACACACTTTTTTAACCCTTCCCGTGAGCAGTGGGAGAGCATGTTATCCAGCTCGAGCCTCGAAGACCAGATTATCTTGGTTGACCGAGCAGTGAGCGCCAGGATTGCCCATGGACTTCTAGACTAGGAAGCCACCATACACTTTATTTTTGCTCACTAAAGTTTCTTCTCTCTCTCTCTCTCTCTCTCTCTCTCTCTCTCTCTCTCTCTCTCTCTCTCTCTCTCTCTCTCTCTCTCTCTCTCTCTCTCTCTCTCTCCCCTAGGTGGCAATGCGCTATGAGATAACCACCGGGAGAACGAAGAGGCCACCGAAAATAAGCCCGCAGGAAAGCGAGGATGAAAGTACGGCGAAAGTGTGAGGGGAGGGCAGTATGCCAAGGCAGCGCCACAGAAGCTCAGCACGCGGCTGAGCTTCTCGTTACTCGGCTCACCCGAACCACGTGACTTTTGCGCGGGAGGTTCAAACACGATTTACAACAACATGCTCGGTGACGGCGACGCTCTTCGAGACAACGGCAGAGTAGAGCGCGCCGCTGTGCATTTGCTGATTACGCGATCACTTCCTGAGATGCAGCAGCTATGCTCCGTGTCCGAGAAGACTGCAGTTTGCGCTGCGCACAAATTTCGCATTAGAGAGTATTGCAATTGCCAGACAAATTTTGCTTTTTCCGCATTACTAAAGGACCCGCTTTACCCCAAAATGGCGCAATTCGAATCAAAGAGGCTGCATAATTAGGTCACGGCCATAAACGAAAGGCCTTGGTTTGGAACTGTTGAACAGTTGCAGAAGCAGCCAATGTCCATGTAGACAGGACTAGACCATCGTCTCTCTAGCACAAACTAGGGTTAGTGCATTGTTCCTCACGTTTCGAAACCTGCAACTCAACGTGGCAGTCATGCAAAGGTGTGTTAATATATTGTTTCAGCCACGCTGTCCTTGTCATTCAAGAAGGCCCCTGTGAATATCATGCTCTGTGACAGAAGCTGAAGTAAATTTTACTGAAGTAAATTTTACTGCCCCTAAAGTCGCCACGGGTGGGTGTCACGGCCTCACCGTGAGTTCAGTGCTAAAGTTGCAGCAGATGTCCACAGCGACCAGCCGTCCTGACTGGTCGTGCACAAGCTGAGAGGCGGCATTGGCCACGATCAAGGGCCACAGGTGGCGCAGCCTGGTGGAGTGCTGGTCCTGGGCCTTGCACGCGGTCATGTAGAGCTGGTCGTTGGTCGTGTAGGAGCGCGCCAGAAGGTTGGCCACGTCCGGGAAAGAGGCCTTGCCGTCCAGGCGTGACACCCGCATCCGACGCAGTCCCGGCAGCACCAGGGTGCAGGCGGCGCGCTCGACGAGTTTCGACACTGGAAGGCTGCTCTCCAGGTTGGCCGCGCTAATCTGGAGCATCAGTGCGATGAAGCGCAGAGGGACGAATGGTGATTTTGAAATAGTTCAACACCTGTCGCAGTGGATCAGTGGGTAGGGCATTGAACTATTGAGCATGAAGGCGTGCGTCCCATTCATAATGTTGCGGCTGTTAACTGATGGGGGAAAAACGAAAGTGCCCATGTTTATAAGTTTTCGGCGTGGTCCTCGAATGATATCCTACAAATTTTGCACGAAGTCACACTTAATAGCCCCGCTTTGGCACAGGAAATCAGTTTGAAATTCAGAAAAATTTCAGAAGGCCAGCTAGGTTGCATGGTTGTTATTAATTGTACAGAGTAGGTGCCACTCAGCGCCCGCCTTGCACAATAACTAAGCAAGGTTTTTATTCAGGACACTGAGTGCTATTTTATGTACACCACCTCTGTATTAACAGCGGACAAGTCGAGCCTTGTCGTCTGTTCGGCGGTGTAACACAGGCTCTCTAACCCACCACCAGAGAGCGCCCCAGTATCACCAAGATGGTATTAACAGAGGGAGTTAACTTCAAGGCTGTTGAGGCAACGAAAAGAAGATTAGAGTGCTGGTGGACGAAAAGCAGGGAGGGGAATATTGCCTAGGACAGCTACCAGCTGTAACAGAAAAAACAAGTTTTTTGTGCCTAGTAAGTTTTTGTGCCTAATTGTGCCTAAAGCGAAATAAGAAAGCCCTCCAAGGAGTAAATGGGAAGGGATGGAAAGGGAATGCGAGTGAGTTTTCAATCACACGAAGGCGATCATGGCAAACAAAGCTTAACAGCTGCGCCGTGAAAAGGTTATTAAAGTGATGTCTACAGTTGCAACACCCTGCGCGCATTCACAAAGATGTCCAGATTACCTTTATAGTGCACCCAAAAGCCTGCGACAACATTTTTTTGTAATTCATTCACGGCGGGCAACAGCTTTAGCCGCACATGATTTGGCTTGATCACCTCGTATCCAATGTGGTCAAGGAGAGCAGATGCTTGTGAGGCGGACGCCGCGCCTCTGCCAGCCTTTTGGCGCGAGTAGCTCGCGTTCATGTCGATCTGTGCGACTGGAACTTTAAGCGAGTGGGCCAAGGCCACAAGCACGGGCGCGCCGCGTTGGACGTTGGGCTCGCCACAGGATGACAGCTTGCCGACGGCCGCGGCATACTCTGTGAGCAGTGCGTGCGCATCTGGCCTCCGGTCCTTGGGTGGAGGCCCCAGAGGGAAGGGCCGTGGCAGCCAGTGGGCAGGCAGCTTGGTGGCGAGCCGGTGGAACAGCTCGCCGGACCTGTCGCCACCGGCTTCGCTCCAGTAGAAGGCCACCAGAGCGGCGTCACCTTCGGCGATGCGCTCCCAGCACAGCAGGAAATCGGTCATCCCGGGAACGTCCTTCAGGCACTTGCTGATCAGTGTCATGTCCACCTGCGTTTCGTGTGTGTGGGCTCAATTTCAGCGGGGGGCTGGTACCTCTTTCCGGAGGGCGCCCTTTGAAGCCTCAGCACCAATCGTGAAGTAAATGCGATGGGCAAGGCAGACTTCGTTGCTTCGTCGGCACTTTTCGTTTAGGCCTATATTCAACGTAGGCACCAAGTTCCATATATGGCTCCAAACGCAACAAAGCTCAATGATGAACTTTAGATCACATTTCCCCGTGCTTTTTTTCTATACTGTTGCTACTGCTCCGCACGGTTGTGCGAAAGACATGCGTACTTTTTGGCCGTAGATCCTCGGGGCTGGTCGGGAAGCGAGAACGAGATTGCCGTCGCTGTTGACGAAGCCGGTGTCCCCGGTCACGATCTTCCGGTTGCTGTCGATACTGCTCAAGCAGATGGAACCGGTGACGCCCTGCGCCAGAAGAAGATTGTATAACATGCATGCATGCTTTCCAATATCCAGCAGTGAGTGCGTCAGCCGAGTGGAACCGTTTATTAACGGTCTTTCTTCACACACAGTGAGATATGGCAAGTTTTTATCTTCTGCGCTAGCTGCACCGTGAACTCATCAGAGTAGCAACTGGACAACTTCGGTCAAAGGAAGCCGCTCATAGATATGAGGTCCAGCCTCAGTCTGCGAGGTGTCGGGGAACAATGACTTCAGTTTCATAATAATATGCATGCTGCAATATTCTATCTCCCATATGAAAAATTCGCTGAAAAGTTGAGACACTTGGAAGTAATCAGGGAAGCCGCCCATGAAGTTTTACTTTTTGTGGGTGCAGTTCTCGATGTGCACCTGTAACCTGTATTATAGTGCTTAAAGTGATCGGCTACCATTAGGAACTAACTTGCGTGGTACTGCAATGGCAAACACTCTGGTTATGGGAGAAGCGATGATGGCGATGCGTCACGACATATACGTAGTAAATAAATTTTTCCGGGAACAACTGAAATTGGGCGATGAAAATACGGGGTTAGTTTCATTTCCGGAGGGTGGTAGAAGCTTGTTTCCATCTCTCGTCGGCCCCACGGTCTACCAGTTCTACACCTGAGCTCACTGCCGCTTCATGATCACCGCACTGCGCAGGTGTCGCGGGTGATGACATTATGTCTGTCGTTGAGATTTGTATTGAATCCACTCTCCCAGGGTCACAAGACACACAGGTCCATTATTTAACGGATGCAAGGACTATGTGTTTGCTTTCAAATTGGCTTTCCCTATGAGTTGCTTTTGCTCAGTGCGTCTATAGTTACTTCCGAATGAACGGCGATACCGATGACAACAAGGAGGACAGGCAGACAGGTTCAGGTAGACAGTTTTGGCTGCAAAATGAGTATCCCGGAAGCTCTGGACTAAAAATTTCTTGTGATTATGCATTCTTCTTCTTCTTCTCTCACTGAGTAAGTCATCGGCTGCATTGGGTGTGACTAGCAGTAGCTATCCGGTCATTTAGGGGTGGACATTACTCGTGGCAGGCGAGTATTCTACCACCGAAGTATTCTTCGGTAGTATTCTACTACCGAAGGATAATAATGGGGTGAAGTGCATTCAGCAGGCATTCTCAGATAATGAATGGCAGCCTACCATTGTCCCTGAAGAAGCAAAAAAGTATGACAGCTGCATCTTCCCGGTACTCACCTACGGAGCAGAAACTTGTAGGCTCACTAAGAGGGTTCAACTTAAATTGAGGACGACTCAGCGCGCAATGGAACGGAAGATTACAGGGGTAAAATTAAGGGACAAGAAGAGAGTGGAGTGGGTCAGGGAACAAACGCGTGTTAAGACATATTAGTAGAAATTAAGAAGAAATGGATGTGGGCAGGGCTTGTAATGCGAAGGCAAGGTAACCGTTGGCCAATAAGAGTAACAGAGTGGATCCCTAGAGAAGGCAAGCGTGGCAGGGGGCGGCAGAAAATTAGATGGGCAGATGAGATCAAGAAGTTTGCGGGGATGTCGCAGTTAGGGCAGGACCGCGATAATTGGAGAATAATGGGAGAGGCCTTTGCCCTGCAGTGGGCGTAGATAGGCTGGTGGTGGTGGTCGTGGTGGTAGTGGTGATGATGATGATGATGATGATTATTATTACTCGTGGACGCTACGGCGCCATTAATATCACGTTACTCATAGCGCCACACTGAGAGCAGTACTTGATTTAGCAGCAGAATCTAGCCGCAGCTTGAGCCTAGCGTTCGCTCAGCGCCTCGCGATCGAGGCACCTGTGTACGTATTTCGTATTGCGCAAACTTATTGCTCGCCCGTTTTCCGAGTCCCATCTTATGTCAGCTATAGAAGTTTCACCAATGACCTTTGGGCACTCGGCTAGATTCGCGTTGCGCACGAACGCCCGGCAGTCTCCGACGGGCTTTCCGAGCACCACGAAGTCTCCGTTGGCGATGCTGTGGTGCCGAAGTTCTCCGATCTCGGCGGGGCACTTGTAGACGCAGCTGTGGCCCGCGTGCTCGTACACATAGGCGAGCCGGCAGTGCGGCAGCACGCGGTAGAATAGGTGCACCAGTTGCGTGGTCACCAGGCCCCGGGAACACTTGACGAGGCGAAGTTTCGGCAGGGAAGCCCCCCGCGCCAATGAAACCCGCTTCAGCAGCGCCCGCAACCTGTCCGGCGTAATTTCGAGGCGCGTCGCCGACGTGTCCTTCAGGAACTTCAGCAGTGCGTTTGGCGAACGCTTTTCCTCTGCAAATGAGGTTCATGTGGTTTTGTCCAAAGATATCACCATAAAACAAGTTATTGTGAAATGCATATCACTCATGCTACAAGTTACAATACCGAATGATGTCTACACAAACGATTGTATATACCTCTGTTCTCGACCAGAATGCTGTCGGAGGGCACAGGGTATCGTGCCTGACAATCTTAGAGAAATGCATTTTTAATGCGAAAGCATTATTTGCTTCTCGAGACGAAAAACGTGACGTTGTTGTCGGACGACATCAAAAATGGCCGACGGCACAAAGAGTAAAAACACGTCAAAAATGCTTGGATTGACGTCAAATTTCTGGGGCTTGGTTCCTGCAAACAAAATAAATAATGGCTTTGAAAATAGAGCTTGTTGCATGTGGTCTAGGTCGACCCCTGGGGTGCTAGCCTGACACCATGGCTTCTCCGCGGTTCCGCTGGGCGAAATGTGCGTGACGTCACGGTCAGGAAGGAGGCACACGTGGCGGCAGGTGAGAAAAACCGGTTGATCCCAGCTACGGAGAAACACTCATTCTTGGGAACACCAGTCTGCCGGTCAAAGTAATGCGCACCGTGCGTGTACACAGGTTAGGTGTGGTTATGATAAAGCGTCAAAACTTTCTTCCAACCCTCATCCAACCCTCGCTCAAAGTGCGCCCAGTCGATCGTCAAACCTCCAAAGACCCAAATCGCAAACAAAGAACGAACCCGTGCGATATGATCGAGATAAACGTATGCTATTGTACTCCTCCTTCATGATCGATGCGTGTATTGTCTTATCTAGAAACCGTTCTTTTCTCGCGATTTTCAAGAAACCGTTTTGACACAATGAAACGCTGCGGTTTCACACATGCGCTGTGTGTCCAGATGTCTTATCAGAGCTTTTCGGTCGACCAACTGGTCTATGGGGAAATGAATTAGTTGTTTGACAGGACCCCATCGGTCCCACTAAAGAAGCTCTCGCTTTAAAAAGTGCACACCCCAGCAACCGCTCTTGTGGCGCCCTTGTGCTAACAGCATGAGCGAAAGAAAGTCCTAAAAAAAGGAACGGGGGGGCACGAGGGGGGGGGGGGGGAGGGGTCAAGAAATTTCAAGAGTGTTACGACACCGACCCGCCTTTCCTATACCCCCGGCTACTAAACCCCTGCACGGAAGTGTACGTGAGAAAAGAGGACGAAGAAGGGGACAAGGGGATTGCGATAACAATTACCGCGTTCGATACGGTACGCAGTTGTATAACAGGGACGTTTAAAAGGAGGTGTTGAGCAATGTCCGCATCCACACTTGTTTTCAGTGGATCAGGCTTGACTGTTTAGTGTACGAACTTCGTTCTTTGGTGAGCCCCTAAGCGTTGAACTGAACCACCATGTTTCACCCTACTTTGTCGGTTCATAACTCCCTTGCGATAAAGTTGATGCGCAGCAGGGGAGGGGAGGGTGCTGGCATGCAACGGCCCGGTGTAAGGGCTAATGTGCACGCTTTTGAGGTCTAACGCCGTACAGCAGTACCTACAGCTGGACGTACAAAGAGTGCAGATTCGCACGTCGTATAAGGCTCAACGTAAAGGTTATCTAACGCTAGGCCTAAACATGGGTCGTTAGGCCTAACGTGAATCTTCGTCAACCAGCACCCTGGCAATAGTACTCACTGTACCCACCGTGTGTCATTCTGCGGGTACCGATTCACGTCGTGAGGCCTGACAGCGAAACGTTAGGCCTAAACTCCGACCCATACCCGTCAGTTGCCGTTGTTAGAGTTATACAGAGTTAGAGTTGCATGCTGGGACGCCCACCAAGCAATCAATGGATCAATCAATCAGTAACTTACAGCGCACGCTCTAGTAGGGTGAACCACAAGAAATCTCTGGCCGTGCTCTGAATCATGTGCGTACTCTGAAGCCTACCAAAGTGTTGCACCCACCGTGGGCAGGGGGGCAACGCTTTATAAGCACGAATGCATGCTGCTTTCACGCGATATTTCGTAATTAAACTAGCCGGACCTCAAGCCATTGTTTTTTTCAACGTAACTTCGTGGCTTGGCATACACGGCTTAACTTGTGTCATGCCACGTGATGGCAACATCTCTTCGAGTGTGCGCTGAAAGGCGAAGCTTTCTTCTTTGCAAATGCAAGTTCAGAATAAAATGAGCCGAAGTCGAAATCTACGACAACGCTGAGCTAAGCAAATGTGATGTTATGATTTTCTATAGCTGCTAGTTTGTGATTGGGTCATCTGAATGGGCTGATTCGGTTGGCTAAGCGTTGTCGTTATTTGGACTTTGGCTGATTCGATTATGAATTTTGCATTTGCATCTAATAAAGGTTCACGCTTA
This sequence comes from Haemaphysalis longicornis, assembly GCF_048455015.1. NCBI lineage: Eukaryota > Metazoa > Arthropoda > Arachnida > Ixodida > Ixodidae > Haemaphysalis > Haemaphysalis longicornis. The sequence goes on along the minus strand of NW_027526335.1, from coordinate 44,279,433 downwards.
ATAATAATAATAATAATAATAATAATAATCAATCAATCAATCAACCTTTATTTTTGGTGCCCAGGAACAACCCTAGGGTCTTGGTACTGGTACACCATATACAAGCATTCATAAAAACAAACTACACAGAAAACCATATATATGAAAGAAACAATAAGGTAAAAATAGTTACAGAGATCCCAGAAAGCAAAACAGCAAAAAAAAAAAAAAGGAAGCCTAGTGTTAGAAGCCATGACACCCGGCCAGCAAAAACGTTGCAGGCACGTGAAAAATTGAAAATACACAAGCAAATACTCAATGAACATGACGGAGATAGATTATACACATAAAACAAAGGTTTTGTAACAAAATGTTAGGAAGTTTCAAAATGGAAAAACGAAGGTCAGCGTTACAAGCACTGACACTTAAACCGACAGAAATTCAAGCAACACAAAATCAAGAAAAGTGAAAAACAAACAAGCAAGATGATGATTTGCATAAAATAAATACGGAACAGAAATACGGCACAAATAATAATAATAATAATAATAATAATAATAATAATAATAATAATAATAATAATCCTTCCACTGTGTAAAGTTGGCTTTCCTACAGAGCGTTCTGGCGTACTTACATCGCCATCAGGGAGATGTAGAAAGCTTCGCTTTAATATATCCGCTGTTCCACAGCTCGAGTCCCGATACGAAGGCCAACTGCACTCAAATTTCACCTCGACCAAAATTTTTTTTTAATGTGTAGTAAGCACCCGAAATCAGCTGGGACACGAGTGGTAGCCCCGTCAAACGCCTCGTTAATCAGTCAGGAGCGTTTAAAAAAGCTCCGCCGCAGACCACGCTGCACCTGCGTCATTGCCGCGCTCTCCTCGATTTCGGTTTCAAAATCGCCGGTTTTCGCATGCTGCTTGCGGCGTCCACGCGCTATTTCAGCTGTTGTATTTTGCATGATGCTTTCTTTTAAGTGCGAATGCACTTTATAAGCGACCCCAAACCATCCACCGCCGGCGGCGGCGGCGGCGGCGTCGGCGTCCGCAGTGCTCCTCTATATTTAAAAAAGAAACAGCATCCGGCGCCAGGTTTCGATCCGAGGACTTCGCGGCCGCAGCGCGACGCTCTACCGACCAAGCCACGGACGCGACGCTGATATCAGTGTTAGTGACGCGCCTTATATCTTTAACGCATTCAAAGTTTCAAACTACGTCGTCAGCGGCGTGCGTTGGCGACTCAGCGGCGTTATAGCGGCTTGATAACTGCGTGGTGTACACGTGATACTACAAACCCGATGGAAGAGATGGAAGAGAAGGCGGCGAGGCGGTGGGCTGCGGGGGCCGAGCGCAAGCGCCGCAAGCGGGCCGACAACCGTGCATTCGCACTTTCACATTCTCCCCCTCGGGGAAATGCGGGGGAATTTTTTCAGTAAAGTTTTCGAAAATAGTGTTTTCAAGAGGTCGAAATTTTGAGTGCAGTCGGGCGCGAAGGAAGCGTTTGGACATTTGGTAAGCTCAAAGTTTTTGGAAATTCCACGGCCTCTCAGTGGGCACAGGCAACGAAGGCTGAACGCGTGACTGACCTTCAGCGGCCAGCGCCGCAGTGGATCCCGAGCAGAGCGCGCTGAGCACGTCCTCCCAGAAGCGCGCGCTGTCCACGTCATCGAGCACGGCCACGACCTCGTCGTTCGCGGCAGGCCACTCGTTCCACTCCCAGTTGTGTCTGCTCATGCACCGCTCGATGCCCAGCGAACAGCGGCCGTCCGCGTCGTCGCTCAGGATCTGCAGCAGCGGCCGTGTCAAGGGGTGCCTCATCATGCTCTGCGTCCGGCTACGCCTCTGTGGCGTCCTCGGTGAGGCGGTCCTGTTTTCCCGGGTATTCTGCGGGCAGAAAAAGGGAAAAATTGATGGCCGTAACTCACTCAGGGCTAAATATCTCTGTCGGGCTTATCTTTTCTAGATGACACCGGATGAAACTTACGAATTTAAAGTCCCTTTGGGTTGTGTTCATCCCCGGCAGCGTTTCACAGCGTGTGGGGCCGGACACCATTTTGCCACGGCTTGAAATGACAAACGTGCCATTTTCACCTGAATGACGTTGCCGTGTTTTCCGAAACTTTCGATCAACATTTGATTTGATTTGATTAGATTGATTTATTGATTGTAGGGTTTAACGCGCCGACGCAACGCAGGCGCTGAGGCACGACGTAGTGGAGGCCTGCGGATTAATTTTGTCCACCTGGGGATCTTTAACGTGGGCCGAAATCTCATACACACGGGCGTTTTTGCTTTACTCCTCCATCAGAAAAGCGGCCGCCGCGGCTGGGAATCGAACCCGCGTCCTTGGGCTCAGCAGCATAACGCCTTAGACACTGAGCTACCGCGGTGGGTCGATCAACATTTGAAAAAAACTGACATGTTCCTCAGGCCTTTTGTTCCGCTGGGCTCGCTCTAAAGTCGGAGAAACGCCAGGTTGGCTATGCGGAGTTCCGCTTTCTGAAGCGCGTATCGTTACCCGTCAAGGGGTCCGACGTGACAAAACTGCATGCAGCTGTCGCTGAGTTCCCTATGCCTACAGATATGAAGTCCGTACAAAGCTTCTTAGACCTGTGTCCGTACTATCGAGTATTCATACCAGCCTTCATACTGGTATGAATCGTCGGTATAAACTTTTAAAAATGTATACCGGTTCTTGTACGCTGTTGCTCCATTAATCGAGCCGACTAACACGAGATGACGTGCGTTCGTCTGGACCAACAGGCCGCAAACGGCTTTCGGTGAGCTCAAGCTACTAGCTTCCCATGTGCTCGCTGTTACGAATCGGCCAACGCCGCCGTATTTTCCCGCATCAGCCTCCACGTGCGAAGCCACCACGTGCGCCACTGCCGTCAGGCGCAAGCGTGGCGGCGAGTCACGCCTCGACATGCCCGGCTCAGACGTTTCGCTATCGGCGCGATCAACATTCGATACCGCGGCCCCGGCACCTTTCAAGGACACTCTCTCCCCTCTCTCGGACTTTACGTGCGCCGAGGCTATGAATGACTCACGAACTGTGGAAAGAGCGTTGTGTGTGTCTGTGATGTTCGTGGCGTGTGGCTACTTGTTCGCGTTTGACCATTGTTGCTTTTGGGTATAGATAGAAGCAGTCCCAAACGCTAAAATTCATTCCTGTCTGAGCAGCGAATCCATGCGGCCACTCTGCTCGAGTCCTGTATTTGTAACCTGGCCCGTCAGGGCATTGTACGTTTTTTTTTTGGCTTCGGCTTTCCTCTCGCTATGAAGTAAACAGTTTACGTTGGCCTATCAGCTCTGGACGTCTTCCCGGCTGCGGCTCGGCCCGCCCGGTCGCAACAACTGGTTGGCAGCGGTGGGATGACAACTTCGTAACACCTGGAGCCAGCGGTGCGAGACCCAACACCACGGACGTCAAGGCGGCTTCGGACTTCGCAGAATTCACGGCGGTCAAGGGTGAGTGCGGGACTTTTCTTCACTGAGTTTTACCAGGCTTCTGAGGGTAGCTGGTAGGGCGTGTGTTTTTGACGCGTGGGTTATTCGCGCAAAACATTTTTTGGAGCAGTGGGAAAGCAGTACTCTAGACCGGCCATGAATTTGAAGGCGTTGAAAAAACCGCAGTTGTTAGAGCTTGCAAAAGCGTTGCGCTTGAATGTTACGGACGCGCTGAGAAAGCCAGAGCTGATAAAGGCTGACGATGACGAGCTGTCTGAGTGCATTGAGGCGATCAATGGCAGGGAAACCGCTAAACGTCAAGTTGCAGAGGCAGAGGCTGTGCGCCAGCGTGAGGAACGCGAGGAAAGAAAGCGAGAACAGGAGCTCGAGAGGCAGAAACAGGAACGCGAGGAAAAAAGGCGAGAAAAGGAACGCGAGGATAAAGGCGAGAACAGGAGCGACAGCATGAGCTGGAAATGAAGCGTCTAGGTGTCTAGGCGTCTCGACCTAGACGTCAGAGTGGCAGCAGCGTGCAGTCTGCGGCGACTGAGCGACCTACGTTGCGAATGTGTGACCTAATGCGACCCTACAAGGTAGGAGAAGACATCGGTCTTTTTTTGGTCAACTTCGAGCGTACGTGTGAGAGGGCACAGTTTAGCCGGGACTCATGGCCGCAAAAGCTGCTTACGCTTTTGCCAGGTGAGGCATCCGACGTGATGGCCCGCTTGCCAAAGGAGGAGGCGGAGGACTATGAGAAAGTCAAGTCGAGCCTCCTGCGTAAGTACAGGCTGTCAGCAGAGGCGTTTCGCCAGAAATTCCGTGAAGCCGAGAAATCTAGGGGCGAGTCGTACTCGGAGTTCGCCTACAAGCTGAGGGCAAATATGGAAGAGTGGCTCAAAGAGGCAAAGGCTTTCGGAGAGCATGACAAGGTAGTTGAGTGCTTCGGTCTTGAGCAGTTTTACCGCCGACTACCGGAGAACCTGAGACTTTGGGTGCAAGATAGGCCAGGGGTAAATAGTGTGGATCAGGCAGCTCAACTAGCCGCCGAATTCGTCGCACGTCGAGGTGCGCAGGGGCCGAAGGACGGCCAAAAAGAGTTCAGGCCGAGGCCTGATAAGTCAGGGCCGAAAGGCAGAGCTCCCCGGGAAGACGGTGGAGCAAGGGAAGTCGTTCTCGTGGATAGAGAAACTGGCCACAATAACGAAGAGAGGGCAGCAGACGCTGAGGAGCAGCGCAGAAAGAAAGCTTTTGAAGCGCGCAGGCAGGCTGCGTGTTATAACTGCGGCGAGACGGGACATTTCGCCGCTAGTTGCAAAAAGGGAAAACTAGTCTTTCACGTACTAGATCAGAGTAAGGACAGCAGGAAGTTTCTAGAGCCGTACGTACGTGAGCTTGTCGTCAATGGTAAACCGTGCCGAGTTTTCCGCGGCGACGGTAGACATGGTCCACCCTTCGTACGTTGAATCGGATCAGCTAACGGGGCAGTGTGTTTGGGTGAAACCAGCCGTAGGTGCACGAAACGTGTGTCGTCTGCCGATTGCTAAGGTCAGCATCGGAGGTCCGTTTGGTGAACTTGTGACGCAGGCAGCAGTATTCCCACAACTTCTTCCGGAGTACAGGTACCTATTCTCGAACAGGTCGGATCAGCTGTTAAGCGAAAAGGGGTACAATTTTGAGAAACTGCCGAGGAAAGAACCAGCTGGGCTCGCTGCGAAGAGCTCGAGTAACGATAGGGTCGCCACCTCTGTGAGGAATGGTGAAACTCAGACAGAAAGCGATGATTGGGCATTTCCAGAGGCTCACGACGGAGGGCAGCGTAAGTGCACTGTGTGTAAGGCCCCTACGGTGAGCGGAGATGTTTCGTCACCATGTTCGAAGTGCGCTAGATCACGGGAGGCCTTGAAAACGGCTGTCGACACGAACGCGCGCAGTTCGCGGGCTAACAGCATTCCGCGGGAGTGCGGAAACCATGAGGCTACCGAAAGGCAACACGAGTCCGCTGAAACGGAGGTTGTTCCTTCGGACGGTAGGGCAGAAACGAGCGACGTGGTGGGAAAGCCCACAGCCGAGGCAGCAAACGGTTTGCACGGTTCAGTTGGGAGTCATGACGATCTCGCCACTGAGCAAGCCGATTCCGTCCTGCCACCAGCTCAGATAGCTGACCTCGAGCAACGGCCAGCCGAGCTCGTAGAGATTCCGGTGTCGCCTGTGGCTGAGCCGAAATCGGAAGCCGACCAGCCTAGCGAAGTGAACGTAAACGCGTTCCGTTGTTCGCTTGCCGAACGCGTTCGCGAAAATGTGAGCAACGAGGAGATAGCAAAAACTTCCGCGGGTATTTGCGGCGCGTGTTTCAGTGCGGGCACGCCGAGGGGCAAAGCCGTGAGCTCGCATCGCGCCGAGGGAACGCCGCCTCCAAGGAGTGCGCGCCTGACGTATGAACGTGGGAAAATCCCGCTCGCTCTACCTGTGTCGAACAAGACGACCGGTGTCATTTCACGCGGTTGCAGCAGCTTTCAGAGAGCAGCCACACCTAAAGTGCGGTACAAAAAGGGAAAAGCTCAGGGCATTGACGAGAGCTCAAATCGCAGCTCTCGGCGCGAGAAGTGGCCTGTAGACGCCTGACTTTCTCAATTTCATTGTTTTTCCTGAAGCAGGTTTCGCCCTTTATGATTAAGTTTTTTTTTGTGTGTGGGACATTTCCAATCACGCGAAATGTCACCTTTCAAGTTTGTGCACTTGTCTAAAGTACTGCTGGGCTAAAATATAACTAGAGTAGATAGTTATGAGCGTATTTTATCGCAACTAAAAGCCTGGTAGATCTTCAGTGTGGATTTGTCTTCGCACTTGCCGGCGATGCGGTTGTGTCTTCCTGTGTTGTTCTGTTGCTTGCCTGACCAAGCCAGAGATGTTCTTGGGGAGCCACTTCTCGTCCAGTGATCGGCCCTGTGAAGCTCCAGCACGGTGTCGTACAGCCCAGGCCTGGAGTCGAGCGTCTGCCGAGCACTTCTCTTCGAAAGCATCCCTCCGGACAACGGTTGAAGACCCTTATCCATCGGGATCTCGGACCCCCGGCGTAGAAGCTGTTACGAATCGGCCAACGCCGCCGTATTTTCCCGCATCAGCCTCCACGTGTTTTCCCGCATCAGCCTCCACGTGCGAAGCCACCACGTGCGCCACTGCCTTCAGGCGCCAGGGTGGCGGTGAGTCACGCCTCGACATGCCCGGCTCAGACGTTTCGCTATCGGCGCGATCAACATTCGATACCGCGGCCCCGGCACCTTTCAAGGACACTCTCTCCCCTCTCTCGGACCCCACGTGCGCCGAGGCTATGAATGACTCACGAACTCTGGAAAGAGCGTTGTGTGTGTCTGTGATGTTCTTGGCGTGTGGCTACTTGTTCGCGTTTGACCATTGTTGCTTTTGGGTATAAATAGAAGCAGCCCCAAACGCTAAAATTCATTCCTGTCTGAGCAGCGAATCCATGCGGTCACTCTGCTCGAGTCCTGTATTTGTAACCTGGCCCGTCGGGGCATTGTACGTTTTTTTGGCTTCGGCTCTCCTCTCGCTATGAAGCAAACAGTTACGTTAGCCTACTGCTTCTGGACTTCTTCACGGCTGCAACAGCGGCTGGCCGCTCGCATCACACACGCTACCACTCGTATGTCGGAGGCCACGGAGAACGGATCGGGTGCCCTCGCCCGGTCGCAACATCGCGCATTCCGATGAAAACACAAGGGCGATAAGGTCGTTGGCCCGTATGCGTCCGCGCTTAGGCAAGCTCCACCGATCCCGCATTTAGCATTCGCGATACGTGATGTCACAAAGCGTAATGCAGGAAGTGAATGGAGAAGGCGCCGCCTGATATCACGCTGTTGGCGCTTTCAGCGTTAATAATCAGCTGCTTTTGCCGCGAGTCGCATTCATGGCACCCTAAATCACTGTGCAGGTCAATTTGCTTTTACGTAAACTTTCGTGTCCTGGTAAACCCGACGCTCACTGAGTGCCTAATTGTCTGGAGCCGTCTGTTTCCCTCACGCATCGTAGGCATCTTATTGTCTGCGTAACACAGCAACCCAATCCGCTAGACCACTGAGAACACCGGACAGTTCGCATTCCATGGGGTGGTGGCCGTACACGTTTAAACCTCCCGCCAGCACAGCGGACATGTCATCAGTGAGGGCATAAAACCTACATCTGCGCGTGCCGGTCGCGGAACAAATGGTCCCGGAACAAATGGTCCCGGAACAAATGGTCCCGGAACTAATTGTCCCGGAACAAATGGTCCCAACTTCAAACTAGGAACAAATGGTCCCACGACTACTGCTCCTATGCATGAGCGCCTGTATGAGGGAAGGAAGGGGGTCAAAGTATTAATGTTTATACGTTTGTATTTGTGCACAATGTATTTTGAATCTGTTGATGTATAATATATTTGCTAAGGCTGAATTTACTGGAGTGAAATGCGGTATACAAATTTTTTGTCCCACATGTACGTCCTCGCGTGCTTCCTTTGGTCGCCTTTTTTTTTTGTTATTCCGAATTCAAGGCAAACCAGTGGCAGACATTTCAATTGAAATCAGCGTGTACTGGGCAGCCCTCGGTCGGTGTTTGAAGCGAATACAATAACGGGATGCCATAATTTTCTTATTTAGTGGCTCTAAGTGCACTGCTTCGGTAACATGTTTCTTTGTTTGAGATGGCCCTCATTGTCTTCCTTAGAAGAAATTGGCCATGGTGCTGACTGTCGCGGCAGCCTGGCTTGACCAGTGGCTCAGCCGATGCTCGCGATCAGATGTCCGCATGTGTTGAGACTGTGCCTGTCACCAACCTCGCTTACTAGCGGCGTCCCCGCGACACCTGCGGCTTCCTGGAACACGGCCGGACTCACAAAATATCTTGAATGGGAAGGGGCGTGGGGTCTGGCCATGCGTGGAAATAGTTACGGTGACTGAGAAAACTTCCGAGGGGAGGAAGGGGGCGACAACTCACTACGCACGCACCCGTGAAGTGCTTGCTCAGAAGAAACTGATGGCGCTTCTTTCTGAGGCATACCTCTGCGTCTTCTGTAAATCATGCAGCCACATGTTTCTCGCGTGGCTCCTTTTTTCCACCCTGTGTTTGCAAGTAGCACATTCATCGGTTATATAGCGACAAGGCAGATAATTGAAATAACGATATTTTGGTAAACCAAAAAGTTAAAAAAAAACTAAAACATACAAACATCCAATAACCGAAGAGAGAGAGAGAGAGAGAGAGAGAGAGAGAGAGAGAGAGAGAGAGAGAGAGAGAGAGAGAGAGAGAGAGAGAGAGAGAGAGAGAGAGAAGTAATAAATAAGAATATCCGTCTTAAACGTATAAAAAACGCGAAGACAAAAATAAAAAGGGCCGGAGAAAAACAGCGAAAATACGAATAAAAAATTCCCCAAACTGGCCAATCGTGCAATGCCCTGCACTAGCACAAAAATGCATGGTTGGCAGAAACACCGCGTTTAATAGTTAGAATAGCGTAAATTGACATAACCGGTTTAATGAAATCTGAAAAACAAAGAAAACAAAAATTAAAAAAAAACTCAAGAAATTATGCACTCCAGCAAGATGCAACAAATTTGAACAGGGAACCCACGTAAAGTTTTATAGAATTATTTTGCCCGAAGAGGTGACTGGGGCCATAAGTTCCGGGACCATTTGTTCCTACTTTCGAGTTGGGACCATTTGTTCCGGGACCATAAGTTCCGGGACCATAAGTTCCGGCGCCATTTGTTCCGGGACCATTTGTTCCTACACCCCTGCGCGTGCACGGCCCCATCTTCCCTCACCCAGCTCATGCCTGATAAACCGGCAACCAGATATGAGCGCGTGCAGAGAAGTGAAAAGCACCGTCAAAATCGTCGCTCTGAAAGCCCTTCAGTTTGAACAAGGGTTAGTAGGACTTGATTGCTGGCTAGTCGGTTCATGACGTACGAAGGAATAAGTTCGCGCAAAAGACAAGGACTTTTTGCGCAAACCTATTCCTTCGAATGGGGGTAGGGTTAGTCATAGTAAAAAGTGCGCGTGCGCAGGGACAACACGCAATGCGCGAATGATGTTTTGCGTTGCGCAATGTCCCAGAGCGGATGCCCTTTTTCACTCACGTTGAACAGGTGGCTTGCATTGCGTCATCACAACCCCTTCTTGTGACCCACTTCCACCCTGTTCAGTTCTGTTAAAGATAAAGAGCATCAGATATATGTGTGCAGCCTTTCGCCGTGCTTGTGCAGGTCACAAGCATGGCAGCTACGCTGACGTCAGTGGAAGCCATGCCTGAGCACGAGGTCGCGGGTTCGATTCCCGGCCGCGGCGGCCGCTTTTCTGATGGAGGCGGAAAGCAAAAACGCCCGTGTGTGCAAGATTTCGGCGCACGTTAAAGATCCCCAGGTGGTCGAAATTAATTCGGAGCCCTCCACTACGGCGCGCCTCATCGCCTGCGTTGCGTCAGCGCGTTAAAAACCCCACAATCAATCAATCAATGGAAGTCGTACATGTTCGCCCGCTCCATTCGCCCACCTTACACGCCAGCCCACTTCGACTGGTCATTCAGGAGCATTGCGGCGAAGGCACCCTACGGGGACTCCTTAGTGAGTAGGTAGCTCCACATACGAGCCCAGCTGTGTCAGAAAGGACGCGCACGCACCCGTATGGCCTCTTCGATGTTGACCATCCGCTGGTTGCCCAAGAAGCCTCCCGGGAAACGCCCGGCCGTGCGGCTGTCCACCACGGTGCAGGAGGGCGGCATCTCCTCCATGATGGACGAGAGCACGTTGGGCGAAGAAGAGGCGCTCACGGGCGTGTAGCAGGCCGAGACGCGCAGGGAGGCCACGCAGGCCAGCACCGCGTCGTCCTTGGCCGCGGTGCAGGCGGCCACGTCGCTGGGCGCCGCGAAGTCCGGCGGCGCGCACAGCGAGTCCGCCAGCCGGCCCGACTGCAGGTCGAGGTCAATGAAGTTGCGCCGCCGCCCCCTGTACACGGTGGCCACGTGGCGCTCGCGCCGCAGGATCTGCTCGTCCAGCGTGCACAGCAGGTCGTGCAGGGTCCGGGGGAAGTCCGGGGCGTCTGCGTGTTCGCACGTGTACGACGAGAGATCACTGGCAGCACCGGCAACCAGCTGAGAAAGAGCTCGCTACATTGTATGTTGCGCAAGCTTGAGCCACAACTTCGGCCATAACGTTAAGTTTCTACTGAGCTTGTGTCAGGTATGGGCTAGAGCAACATGGAAGGGCCCTGCTGCTGTTCTTAAAGTTAAAGGGACACTTAAGTGAGTTAGTCAAGCTCCCGTTTTTGCTTGCACTGCGCAGATTGGTTCAAATTAACACACTTTTATCGTTTATACGGTTGATATGTCGGTAATTATTTTATAAAGCCCTAAAGAAGGAAAACTACCATGCGCGGTCTGCGGCGGCCGCACCAGCTAAAAGCTGTGACGTCGGGAGGAGGTGCACCGTGATTGGACGATGTCCAAGATTAGCATTCAAACAAGTTTCGGTTTCAGTTCTGTAAAATAACATGCTTGACATCCGACGTTATCGTTGGATGGGCATTCTCAATATCTCAATAATCGTCATACCGCGCTTCCGCCATGTTGTCGGCTTTAAAATGCCTAAGATAAGCCTCCCAAAACGGCTTGGAATCGTAGTAATCACTAGCCGAGGCGTATACGCAGTGGATGAACGCCCTCCGCGTCACCCCAGACGCTGAAATGTCATGAGCTTTTCCCCCATATTTGGAGCTTCCCTCACTCATGCCTGTATCGTAAAAAGCGTGTTCGCACCAGGCCAAGGGTCTGCTGATTCTGGCCTGTGCCCACTGCCCGCTAGCAGTCGGTGCTTCCACAGCACGCCAACGAGAACGCGCTAGAGCGTCAGTGTCAGTCTGCGCGCGTCCTGCGAGCTCGTTCGTGGAGCAGTGAACGTTACGGACCAAAAGTGGTAAACTCAGCATAAAAAAGTTCGGCCGAAAACGAAAAAAATAACTTACAAAAATAAAAAAACGCAATCTCAGGGATTCGAACTTGCGACTTGCAAAATAACATACCTACCACTCCAGTCCACTCGGCCACGGGCCAGCGTTGCCGGCGTCGGAAATATGAGGTATATAATGTATAAACAATTTACACTTTAGTCTTAGCATTTCAAGCAGCTTAGGTGACTATTTGTTGTATAGCGCTCGTGCAGTAAGCGTCCCCAAAATTTACACAATATATCACGTCTAGCAATTGCATTTCTTAGACGGAAAAGCGTGCGCAGATGTCTAGTCGTGCTGCTGACCGCTGTGATTGTTGACCCAGCGCAAAAAAATGCTTCCTGCTCCCTAGTTTTACGCTGTACGGTAAAAGTTTCAGTTGATTTTATTTCCTTAGTACCTATATTCACTTCGCTGACTCTTCTCCCGCCTTCAAGTGGCCTTAGATTTTCATACTAGCGTACCAGCCAGCGAAGCGTCGCATGTGCGCTTGTGAAGCGCTTGTGTGGAGCGACCTGGACTTGGAGCTTGATACAGTGTACAAACTAACAAACTGCACTGGGTTGTATGCAGGTGAGCTCCCTGCCGAGCTCAAAATATCCCCAGTGAATGTCCTTTCATTTTCCCGTCGCAAACCACAACCCCCCCCCCCCCCCCTAACAGACTGAAGGAAGGCACATTCTTTCATTCACAGACGTGTCGTGGTTTAGTTTCAACTGAGGGAACTAACTGCGACGACCCGTCGGCGGCCGCTGGACTAAACGCTGGGCCGACTGGCTCTGTCGGAAGGTAGGCGAGCCGTGCAGTAGCGCAGTCAAGCCAAGTCATTTCCTCCTGACGTACGCCTGCTTTTAGCGGAAAAGGGTGAGATGGGTTTATCTCTGGTATACAATAACTTACAGATGGCAAGCATGCACGCACAAGTGTAGCATGCACGCACAAGTGTACACGTACGCACAGTAAATCCTCGTTATAACCAATTCGGGACAAAGAACTGGCCTTGTTATAGGCGGTGATTTGTTAAGAGCGGAGAATACGTATTCTTAATGCTCGGCAATGGGCGCAATGAAACATGTTAAACAAAGCGAGATTTCGAATGAAACTGCTTTGTTATATAGCGAGTGTTTGCTGCATTTTAATTTTAAATAGAGTGTGGGCGCGCTTTATGGGGTACGAATACACCCATCACCTGACATTATATTTTATGTTCGAAAGAGGAGCCAACCTTCAGTCTTCTCTTTTCATCCCTTAAACCCATGCTACGTACATGGAGCGAATTCACCTGCGAATTCGCTGCTGCATGCAACGCCGTTTGTGCCGCAAAACGATATATTTCCGCAGCTACGATAATAGGTCGTTTTGCCGCACGAGCGACGCCGCCGCAGCGAATTCGCGGGTGAATCCGCGCCATGTAGAACGGGCTATAGACAAGTTCTTTGTCAGCGCCAACTTCCCGCCATTCACTCGGAGACTATTCCGTCACTGAAGATGTCCACCTCTTGCCAGCACCCCCCCCCCCTCTTCAATCACACGTCAAGCCCGACTCCACCTTATGAAGTATGTCGTGGCTCGTAGCAAAAATTTATCCCTATGGGCGTACATCACGACAATCCCGTCGCTATCACCATTAGCATCATTGTGAGTAATGCGGCGGAATTTTCCTGCTTAAAAGCCAAGCTCTTAGGAGGAGGATTTGTCCGCCGTCTCTCAAAATTTACTCAAAACTGGGGCTTGATCTTGTTAATTTCAGCTGGGATGCCTACTGCACGATTATTTATCGTAAGTCGTAGGGCTCATTTCCTAGGCTTTTCAGGCTGCCCTCAGTCTGTTTTCAGTGTGCTGATTAAGACTGCGAACTCAACTGGACCCCTTAAACTAAGAGTGGGCCGCCCCATAAACCATCAAGTGGGCGCCTTAAACTAGAGTATTAATCGATTTTACACAATTCTGTTGTGTACAGTGGTAACCTGATGCTCGTTACTTGAAACTTGCGAGTGCTGACCGAGTGCATCCCGTACCATACTTATAACTGATTTATTTATTGTATGAGCACATGGAAACTTTTCTAATATAATTACGCTAATTTACATCCAGTCATCCGGGACCTATGAATACGTCGCAAGCAGTGTCGAAAGCGTCGAAAGCGACGGTACGCAGGCAACGAGGCGCGCCGCAGTGTAGGGCTCCGGGCTAATTTTCACTACCTGGGGATCCTTAACGCGCGCCGAAATCTCGAACAGACGGGCGTAAAACAAGCTTTTAGTCTCCACCAGAAGAGGAGTCTAACTCTCTTCCTTAGGCTCAGCAGTCCAACGCCATAGCCACTGAGCCACCGCGGCGGGTTTGCTGCAGAAGCGTTTGTTGACCTGCTGTTGAACCTTCTTTTGAATTTTGCGGAGGAGGCTGGAGCCTGTTATTAGTTGACCAGCCGCCTGGAGCTAGGAGCGTCCCGGTGGCCCCCGACGGTACTACCACATCTGAAGAGGGCTCATAATGTGCTCGTGCCACCCGCCTCTGGAGCGGCTGTATCCCCATCACCCTGGATATCCGCGACTGCCTCCGCGTCCGCCCTCTTCCGAAGAACATGCACCCCAACTACCACAGGGGTAGAAGGGAGCAACGGACGCGTGCGCTCACCAAGAAATTCCCCATGAAACCCGACATTCAGGAACTGGATGTGGCAGAATATCGCAATCACGGCGGCTTTGCCCTCGCAGTCATTAATAGCCCCAATGACCCCCTCCCTGTTAGCTATCTAATCGTCCGCACCAGCACCCCTGCAGCGGCAGAGGAGGCGCCAATAGCGCTCGCACTACTCGGCCGTCACCTACAGTTAGATTCACCGATTCGAAAACATCCACCCAAAACCTCGCCGCGGGTACATATCGTCAGTGGCGTCGAAACTGTCTTTCAATTTTGCCCACCCTCCCTGGGATACATCATCTGCCAGACGATGTATCCCAGGGAGGGACACCGGTGAAAAAAGGTTGAAGGTTTGAAGGAGGGGGGGGGGCAACGAGGCCGCGCACAACGCAGCACGAGGTCTCACTAAATGCCGGTGCCAGCCTCGTCCCCTACCACGACGCCAGGTCAGCCAGGAATCAGTTAATCACGTACCAGCATTACCGCCTCTCTGCCCTCCTGCCCACCCTGAGCTAACCAACCATCAGGAGCGCTTATGGCGACTCCTGCAGACGAACACTTTGGGCTGCCGAGCACCACTGCATCGCATTCGCCCCTCACTATTTCCCTCACCGAATTCCACTCTGCGGCGACCTAGCCACGCTGGTGCACTCTATGCGGCCTTGTCCTCAAGATCCCCTTCCCTCCATTGCTAATGAAGAGCAGTGGACGCCAGCGCTGGGGCTTGGACCCAGCGGTCCAGATCCTTCTGGTCACCCGCGCTGGCAACGTCGTTCGTCGCAGGCCTCAAACAAATGGCCACACCGCTCAGTAAAGGGACGGAGCTCTCTCTCTTACCGTTTCCCGGCGCGCGTTGTATCGCATCGCCCTTCCCCAGAGCACTCTTCCGACCCTCCTCCCGCACAGCTGCTTCCCTCTCGTGGTACGCGATCCCGGGCACACGCTCACCACCTTACCTGGTGCGCGACACCCGGCTCACGCCCTCGGATCGAGCAACTTCGTTTTTTTTTGGACCATATTTTTTCTGTACCTCACAGCGTGCGTGCTTTAAACAGAGATTTAAGGCTTTCGCTTTCGAAGCGCTCGAATACACAACTCCAGCTCCCGGAAAAATATAGCTCCCGGTCCCCGGGAGTTCAAATCGTTTAGCGTGAGAAACTTGTCTGCCACCTTCTTACTTTCTTGCAGCTGATCAAATTTTGTGCCGCAGGATAAAAAAGAAAAAAAAAAGTTCTCGCGAATCGCGGAGGCTTCTTGTGTACGATGCTGCTCGGAAGCACCTATAGCAGAACCCCTCTACCCCGCGTTAACTAGCAACCGTTTTAACTGCGCAACCCGACGACCATTCCTGTTTTTTTCTCAGGCAAGCAGCAATGCAGTGATCAAGGCGGACAGCAGCTCGAAAGATGGAGTGTCAGGTGACCACAGGAGCGTAGTTCTCGCAAGGGCGAAGTGCGTGCAGCTCACCTTGGCTAGTGGACATGTCGCTCCCGCTGGCACCCGAGGTCGAGGAGTGCTGTGGGTCCATGCGAGCCGAAGAGCGAGTACGTTGCGCCGTGGCTTGGCCGTCAGAGGCGCAGCGGAATTTGTTTCTGTCGAGGACGTTGTCGACAAGCTATCAGTGCCGTTGAAAATTGGTTGGCTTAGGGCGGCGAGACAGAGTTATTATTCCTTGCCTTGCTGCTGTTGCTCATGATGTTGATGATGAAGAAGAAGAGGAACGCTTTTAACCGTCATCAGAAGTCATGCACGGCTACACAGGCATGTTGATAACGCTATCATATAGCCTCGGAAGGAGATTGCTTCAAACGCGCAATGCGTAATGAGTCCTTTAGGAATGCAATGGCCATCCCATCTTCGAATTTTACTTCGAATTTTCATAGAAGCTTTTCGTGGGTCTCCGCGTGCAAAAGGGAAGTGGAAGCGAAGAAAGTGAATGCGACTCCGCCGCTCACGTGCCCCTGAAAGCAAGAACGCAGTAGCAAAAAAGAGTTACGGGAAGCATGAACGCGACATAGCCGCTCACGCGACACCTTCCCCATTGGCCTACCTAAAGAGACATGGAAGAGGACGTGGATGCGAAAAGAACGAACGCGAAACAACCACTTACGTGCCCTCGACGAGCAAAAAATGAAAACAGGCCAACAAAAGAATGAACGCGACACCTCCTCCATTGACCTATCGGGGAATGACCACGTGGACATATTAGGGAGAGAGAGAGAGAGAGAGAGAGAGAGAGAGAGAGAGAGAGAGAGAGAGAGAGAGAGAGAGAGAGGGAAGGATTTGTTACTGTAATCTCTTATTCAAAGGCAAGGCCACAAGGCTATGCGACCAAAATACGGGAAGAGGGGTAAGAGGCAAGGAGGAGTAGCCGAGTAGCGCGAATAGTGGGTCCCAGAACGCCAAAGAGATAACTACCTACAGCAGAGCCAGGCCAGGGTTGGGATCACTCTTTACTAGGAAACAATAAATATGTTTAGTCTCTCTCTCTCTCTCTCTCTCTCTCTCTCTCTCTCTCTCTCTCTCTCTCTCTCTCTCTCTCTCTCACATGAGTCAAGTCAAGTCAACCATTACGACCGGGGTGGACCCCGGTTTACACTAATCCTGAAAGACCACTCTCTAGGCCGAACACCGCGAGGGCTGTGGGAAAATTAGGGTTTTCGAAGAGGGGACGGGAGGGGGGGTCGTCTTCAGAGGCATCACATGGCGTTATGTTGATCAGTATAGGGCGGTACAAAGAAAATGCGGCGCAGTGCCACATTAAGTGGTTGAGGGTGGCGAACACATACGTTTCACAACAGGGGCAGTAAGGAGGTAGAGATCTTGCCGGGTGAATTCATTTTCTCATGATGTTGGGTGTGAGGGTTGCGTTGGTAATAGTTTTATTTAAGAAGATTTCCGCAGAGCGAAGCATCGGAGGAGCCAGACTGAAGTAGCCAGCGGGAGTAACGGACGCAAGGCGTAGCTTCCGAGCATGGAGTGCGTGGTCAAGCTGAAGGCGAGGGGCGCTGTGACTCGTCGTCCAGAGTACGGGTACTAGCGAGACACTCCCCTGCTGCAGCATGTGCAGCCTGGCTGCCCCCATCCGAGTCCCTGTCCGAGAAGGGATTGGGGGAAACATGGAGGGTGCGGAGAGGTCCTCTTCCGCTGATGTAAACGTCCGGAGAGTTAGTGCGCGGGCAGCGGCGTGTGTCGCCTTTCTTCCCTGGATGGAAGAATGGCCTGGGGTCCACACAATCTGGATGTGGTGGGAATCCTTGATTGAGGATAGAATCTTGATCGCTGAAGGCGAGATGTGGCCGATACAGAAGTTGCGGCAAGCCTGTTGCGAGTCTGTGAGGATTGCCGCGTAGTTGGAGGAAGCCGTGGTTGCTGCCAGAGCGATGGCTGTCTCTTCAGCCGTCGTGGTGCGTGCGTGAAGAAGGGTGAGGGTGGTAATGGTAGCCGATTCGGAGTCCACGACAACCAGTGCGTGAGCGGTACGGCATGTGGACGGAGTAACGTCTGTATATCGGGTGTCCCGTTTGTTGTGGTGTTCGACTCTGAGCCGGCTGACGCGGGCTTGTCTTCTGCCTTGAAGGGTGTATGTGGTTGGAGATGGGAGGCACGAATATATGAGCTCGGAGTGAGACAGGAATACGCTGAAGGCCGTCCAAATGCGCAGGAGCGGGGTAGCCCAGTTGGTGCAGTACCGTGCGGCCCGTAGGGATCGAGGGCAAGGCGAGTGAGTTGCTGGGCCCGCTGTGCTTCAAGGAGCTCAGAAAGGGCATTGTGAATGCCTAATTGCAGAAGGCGGGCAGTAGGCGTGAATGCGGGGAGGGCGAGGGCGATTTTGTAGGATTTCCTGATAAGGGCGTCAAATTTGGCATGTTCCTTTGACTTGAGGTCGACACACGGAGTGCCGCATGTGATGCGGCTGAGCAGCAGGGCTTTGATAAGACGGCAGGTGTCTGGTTCTTTTAGACCATGGAGCTATGTGCAGATTTTTCTGACGAGATGCGTGAGCTGCGCGACTGTGACATGCGGCTGTGGGAGAATCCCCCCCCCCTCGAGCAATCTGCGTGGAACGTCACACCAAGAATACGGAGCGATGGCACTTGGGTACTCAGCCGAGGGAAGTACAGTGCTGCTGTGGGTTGCTCTCTACAACTGAGCTTTGTTTTGAGAACTTCGGTGTACGTTAATAAAAACCCCAATTTATTCTAGGTGTTGCTGGAATACAGGACTTTACGAAAAGACATGTATCCTCCTTATTGCAGGAGTAATTTCTCTTCGAGATCTTTCCCTCAAATTTGGG
This sequence comes from Haemaphysalis longicornis, assembly GCF_048455015.1. Classification (NCBI taxonomy): domain Eukaryota; kingdom Metazoa; phylum Arthropoda; class Arachnida; order Ixodida; family Ixodidae; genus Haemaphysalis; species Haemaphysalis longicornis. The sequence continues at coordinate 44,261,068 of NW_027526335.1, read as the reverse complement.
CAGGGATAGTCAAGCCCTCGGACGGCCAATCAGCTCCACCTTGCCTTCAAATGGCGGGGAGCGAGGGGAATCATTGAGGTGTTTAAGGCTGTTCTGTAACCCCGAAAGATATCATTTCGAAAACCATGCAATCCACTACAGTTCATGCGAAGAGTTCGGACTGTTGAACTGTGATAGCAGGCACTTATGAAAAATATTAACTTTCTCTGCTTATGCACGAGCACTCATTCGTTGCTTCCATAATATTGCCGCGAACCATGCATTGGGTTTGTTTATTTGTGGTTTGCTTTTGCCGCCCGGCTGCGCCGGTCTGTGTTATCGGTGTTGTCTGTGGGCCAAAGGAGGCGCGTGTTCCGTTCTTTCTTTCTGTGCCGCATGCACGTTATCTCTTCTGATAGGCAGAACGTTCCGAACTAACGTGAACAGCCTAGAATAATCTTCGATGATCTACAGTGTTCTGGATACACTTCGACTATTCGAGAAACCCTCGCGCCGAGTGATAAATTCCCGCAGAGCAGATGCCGCGGCTTTCGAATCGTCGCGCTCGCTTTCACACGTCACTTTGTTGAATGGTGCTTCGCCGCCTGTATTCTTTTATGTGTTAGGGGAGCACAAGTTCGCTCCAATAAACTCGTTTTCTTTGAAGACAACTGCGTCGTCTTTGACTTCGTGACAATATGTAATCAGGATAGGAAGCTGTGTGGGGCCTTCATTTTAAAGCAAAGCTTTCTACCTCTGCCAGCCAACGGTTCCTTCGTGGCGTGCGGAACAAGAAACTCCCAACGCGGCTAGGGAGGGGGAGGGCGGTTTTCACTCACGGAGCAGAGTGTAGATGGCGTCCAACGTACCCAGCGTTCCCCGCTCGCTGCTCAGACCGGCTGGCGCGTCGGCGGGATGGCTTTGTTGTCTGATTTAGCGACAGTTGTTTGGGGCCTGTTTTGGCGCAACTTCGCGTCCATTGCCCGCTTCCTTTGCATGGCTTTATTAACTTGTTCGACAGCACCGCCTGGATAACCCGGACCCGACGGAATCAAGAGGTCGTACGCCAAGGATGCGTTAAGGAATGGTTTGCAGGACGGGAAAACAAAATGTAGAGACAACATACAGACATCTGGCCGCTATAGAGAAACGCTACCTTTTGCGCACTGCTTGCCACGAATGGGACTCCGTTTTCTATATTGGTGAATACCGATTCGTTTTTTTTAAGTGGTATTACAAAGGGCGAGAGGAGCATTTGGTTCTGCTAAATAGCGTTTATAAAAGTTCCCTCAGCTTTCTCGCCATTCAAAAACATACTAAACTAACTATTTTAAATGGGAATCACTAAGCTCACATGACGAATTGTTTCGGTGTCCGCGCTTGTGTCGCGCGGTGGCGTAGCCCCGAGCTAGCACATCAGGACGGCTAGGTTCCGCTGTCTCACCCTTTGAAAGACGACCCTCTCCGTTTTCTTTCTGCTGACACACGGCAGGGCTACTGCGGCGGCGTCCGCCGCTCGAACCCGGCCGTGGCCGACGCTGCTGCGTTCGGGACGCCGCCCCCGCGAATTCCAACTAACTGCTAGCAGAATCACTGGTTTCACTCTTTGTAGAACCACGTGTCTGATTTCAAGTGACGTGGCATGGGCAGTTGTTATGGGTGTCGTTTAAAGCTTTGCTTTCCAACCACCTTCACAGCGTGGATGGGAGCGATTTTTTTTTCATTGCTGTTTGCCCCGATGCCTTTTCATCATTTTATGCACACTCTAGGCTTTTTTGAAAATTCGCGAAATGGTGCGAATGTTCACTAAAGGTTGATTACAAACTGCAGGAAATGGATATTACAGTATTCTTTAATTTTAATGTTGGTGTCAAACATCTATTATTTTCTTATTACTCCTGTGATTACTGTGTAATTGCCTAAGGAAACAAATGTCGCAGTAAATGATCTAATGTACATTAGGTATGTGGTCCTCAACTGTGCAATGGTTGGTTACACTTGCCGAGCTCTTTAACAGGTGGTCTTGAATCGGTTTCGGTTTGTGCCGGCGTAGAAAGCCAGTGCGACGGCTCGGCTAACATCGCCGTTTTCCGTTTAAGTTATTCTCTCTCTCTAGGTGTGTGCAAAGAAGTGATTACGCTTTAGGAAACAGAGTGCTCTACATGAGGGCCGGGAAATGCTCATTCTGAAATATTGTGCCCTAATTAAAGCGAAGCTTCATTGCGCCACAAATGGCGACGTTGCTCCCAAACGCCCAGCAGGAAAGCCAACTGTCGTGGGTGAAGTGAAAGGTGTTTGAAACGCTAAGTTTTCTCGGCTGATAACTTAATGATACCACAGAGCACTACCGTCTCTCCCGTCGTCTCTACCCACCAGCCCATGCATCTTTTCCACAACATAAAGTACGAACATAGAGACTCCTTTAAACGGGAGCCTTCCTAACGAGATCCCTTCTCCATCACATTCACCCGTCAGAATTCACCTCTCCCGAATGTCCCCTTTGTGGTGCGTATGCATCACTCACTAATTGCATGTGGGAATTCCCTCAAGACCCTTTCCCCCCAATCACCAGCAGCGAGCAGTGGGAGGAGGCGCTGGTCCGACCTGGCCAACCAAGAGCTCTTGGTTGAACGAGCTGCTTTAGTCGCCACCAGCCTGGTGGCCACCCCGTCTCCTTAACCCATCTGTTCATAATAAAGTTTTCTCTCTCTCTCTCTGGTCGAAAGCCAATGTCTTCGCCGTCCAGAAAGTCCAAAATCCAAATTGCTGCGCCCAAAACGCGCTGCAGGAATTCGAACTTACGCAGTGGCACATGAAGACACATGACACATGACACATGACCCAAAGACACATGAAGCGCCTCAAGAAAAAAACCTTCCCGTGGTCGGAATCGAATCTGGGTCCCTCGCGTTGTGAAGCTGACGGCTATCGGATTGCTTCATTTCGGTATGGTCGAAACAGTTTGGATTTTGGACTTTGACTTTCACTCAGGCTGCATTCGAGAAAGCTTCGCGTTTTAGCCACCTTTCTCTTTAGAAAGTGGCTTCGATTTTTTAAATTAAATTCAAGAAGTGTGCCCTAGCTGGAATGAAATGTGTTGTCTAATGACTTCGTTGCGCATATTAGAGCGGTGATTAAGCAAAGTTTAATCGGAGTGATAGAGGTATTTGCACTTTTTACTGGAAACGAGGGCTTGTTTAAAGGTGCCTTTTCTTCCTGTACTGGTGGCACGTGGTAGAGTTGTGCTTGGTGAGAATTACTTTTCTTCCTGTACTGGTGGCACGTGGTAGAGTTGTGCTTGGTGAGAATTAATGATGCAGAACCATGTTGTTCGATTTCATGTGGTTGTGTTAAGTTCCTATGAATAACTGGATTCTCTAACCAATGCAAGTTCTACTGTGTGTGTGTTGTAGCTGGCACTATTATTATGTGAATTGCTTCTGTTTAGTGGTAAGTGAATAAATACGTACTGACCAAGGTGTCCGTTTCCGTATTTAGTGTATGCCAAACATTATATCTTGTGGAGAATGCTGCAAATTTTTCCCACGGACGAAGATGGCGACCTATGCGCATTAAGGCTTGTAAGCCTGCTGCCGCAGGTAAGTGCAGGCACCCGTTTTGTTCGTCGACTGGTCTGCTCTTGGCTGCAAAAGACAAGCGACTATCTGACACACTTATTGCTTGAGGGAACAATTCCACGCGCGTTAAGGCGGATTCTGTCTGCACCTAGTTTTATGGCATTCAAACCGCTAGGCTTTTGACCGTCTCGTTAGAGATCGAAGGGTAGGTATAGCCGTGGACGTCGGCCCCTTCCTCCGCAACGTAACGGGTTCGCCTCCATCAAGACAATATCCTGCCGACGCCCATGACTCGAGGTGAGCCTGGTTGGTGTATCCTCGGGCTGCTTCGTGGGCCATCTCTTTCGCCGGGAGAGACGAGTGAGCTAGAATCCATACTAGGCGGAGGCGCCTCGAAACTGGGGTCGCGCTGTTCGTGAGCATTTTGGCCGCTGTGATGAAGATTCTACCGCGCGCATAGTTGCGCAGGGCGGCCTTGGAGTCCATGATGATGATAGTAGGCTGCGTGCCTGTAATTTCAGAAGCTAGGCCACATCTTCCGTTTCTGGGTTGAACGTAGGGATCGAGCATGATAAGGTTGCATTTCCCTGTTGATCTACCGCCCCCGCCACTACAGTACGCGTCGGCTAGGGTAGACCGCAGTGTCGAGTCGACGTAGCATACCCGCTGGGTTTGAGCGGTACTGCTTCCGGAACGCCTTAGCACGGGCTAGTGGATGGTCTTGATGGTACTCCGGGTGCATGTTTCTGGGGAGAGGGGACACACTGAAGTGAACCACTCCCCTTGACGTGCGCGCAGGATGGTCAGCAGGTTGTTGCGCTTGGTTACCCGTCATACATCCATTATTTTGCACAGTGCGTACCAGGGTTGGTTAGTAAGACGTGCCGCGTGCTTCCCGATCTCCTTGTTTAGGCTGTCTAGCCGTCGGCGTATGTAAGGACCGGCTGTACCGCTGCCTGTGCAATCGTTTCTGAAGACTGCTCTTCGCTTCCCACGTGTGAAGGAGGCGAGAGTCGACCTTGTCGAGGTTGGCTTTCTCTGGGATGGTTCCATCGTGGTGTGTTCCTGTAAGCATTGGACCCATTCGTCTAGATCTTCAATGTCGGAGTTTCAGACTTTTTGTGTCCGCCGCTTACTGTTACGGAAAATGTTCCAGTCGATAATTCTGCTCCCGGCGCTCTATTTTCGCGGCCCTGCAATGGGCGCTGTTTCCACTACAATGTTTAGTGGCCACTGCTTAAGCCCGCAAGGGTGTCGGTCCCACTATGAAGACGAAAGCTTTCTTAGTGGACCGATTGCATCCTGTCAAAAAAACTAATGCATTTCCCTACAGGCTGGTTGGCCGTCCGAAAAGCTCTAAAAAATGTCAAGAAACATCCTAAGGCTTTCAAATTTTTATGCAAGACCGCTTATATTGCCCCTGAAAAGTTGTCTTCCCAGCAATGCGATATTTTTAGAGGTGAAGCCGAACTTTGGGGGATCGGTGCCAGCTTGGTTTTTGTAAGCTGGCTTTTCAACATTGCCTGTTCTGCAGTGAAGCATGGCCATCTACGGAGGCAGTATGATTACAGAAAACGGCTCTAACTTTTGTGTTATCAAAAGTATCCTGAAACCAATTACAGGACATATATGCGCGTCGACGGCTGTAAGCCCGCTGCGGAATTCTCGTTTCGTTTACGGGCGGGACACGACGTCGGGGGCCGCCGAGGGCATGCTTTGCGTTCCTTCCTTTTGTGCGGCAGGAGACGGGGGAGCTTAGCCCGAGTAGCTTTGTCGCGCTGGTATGCGGTCAGCGTAGGGTCGGCGCGGGGTTCGTTCGGACCAACGTTACTAGAATAAACTCAGTTTGAAAGCTCCGCCGGAGAGGCGGGCCGCGTGGCGGGCGCGAGAACTAGTGGCGCTGTAGTCGAGTCTTGCGCTACTCTCGGCACGTCGTCTGCTACTGCGGCGGGCCGCCGCAGCAGCCGTCCGCGGCGGGCCGCCGCCCCGACGTACCGCGACGGCTTTCTAGTACTGCTATTGCTAAACTTAAACATATATCATCTTCCCGGTCGACAAGCTTAAACATTTTCATCCTTCCAGTCGACGTTACCGCATCCCATTTGTGCACTGTTTGAGTAGATATGCATACGATCGTCTGTATGCGCATTGACTTGCATGCGTTGCTCATTGGCTGGCTAAGAATCGACGGTGGGCCTATATTTGATCTGTATAGATTGCGTTTAACTTCCATATACGGGAGTTTCTTAGAGAGTGAGCATTTTCAGGGGAGTTTCGATAAGTACTGAGCTGTCTTATCTCGACGAAAAATGACCCAACACGTTTGTAAAAGCCGTGCCTTTATGCCTGTGCAGCAACACGACAGTTTTTGTGAATCTCGTCAGTGCGAGGCTCCGTTAACCAGCTTACGATGTAGAGTTCCTATTCTCCACTTTTATATTCGCCGGGCTCGTCTTTACCTCCTCCGGCCTCAGTGCTGTTTGTGGTGCATACGATACATTAGATCACCGAAGATCATGCCGAAGATAAAAGTTTGCCTACAGTTCTGACGCTCAGTTCATCTCTCGCAGATGCACTCGACTTTTTCGAAATCTCGTTAAAGGTTTAATCCACAATTTAAAGGTGCGGATTCTACGCCTAAGTTCATAAGGATCTTTGACCGCCTTTTTGATGTTTTGAACTCGAGAAATCCCTCCACCTGATCGTGCAAGGCACCTCTGCGAAAGGCGAATGAGGATTCAATGAGGACTTTTAAAGGCTGAATTGTACATAACAGGACTCCAGGATGTACAAGGAAAATCAGAAATTGGAACCTCAAGAAAACCGTATTTTTAGGACTCCCCATACGTATGAAGAGTGTCATGGGAACGTTTGACAGGCTTGTGGAAACAGGGAAGCTGCAGAATTTGCTCACTCACAAGATGTCTCAAAACCACCTGAAAGCATTTTTTGGTTGCGTAAAAGAAAAGGGGTGTCAAAAAACAACAACCCTACTACCTTCCAAAGGAGCTGCATAAGGCAGTTGTTTAAGCAATTCCATATTAGCCGTACGCGATTAAATATGATCGAATACGCATTCAGCCGTTCGCGGGCGTAATGCGTATTCGCTTGAAACATTCCAAAAGTCAGGTACTCGGTGGAAGCAACAAAGGGGTATATGATTTTTATTCACCTGGAATTAATTCGAAAGGCCGTAGAAGGTCAGCCCAGCCCGGCGCACATAAAAATTCAGCACAGGAACTCTACACCGGAAGCTGGTTAACGGGACCCTCCACTGATGAGGTTCACAAAAACTGTCGTACTGCCATGCGGGCCGGAACGACCACCCTCACGTGTTTTGCCTGAAGCCAGTCAAAACACGTGTTGTTTTGCCGTGTTGTTTTGCCTGGCGAGCGTCGGCGTCAATAGCGGGCGCCTCCTTCACTCCAGGTTTTCATTAAGCTCGTCGGTGCAAGTGCGCGTGCTTTGCAGCGACCAACATTACTAGTAACGTTGGCAGCGAGTGTGTACGCTTTGCTCGTCGGTCATTTTTGGAACTGTTTTCGGCCATGCGAAGGAGCTTGCACGAAGACACGTACGTCATGTACAAAGCGTAGGAGGAGCAAGAGATATCGAGTTATCCACGGTTCGGCATGCCGACTTGCTTTGCGCCGGGTTGCAAGAGTGGCTACCGCAACGGCTGCTCCACTTCACGCCACTTTTTCGGGCCACCAAAGGACCCTACGGAATTCAAAAGGTGGGAGCAAGCTTTACATCGCAAAGATAAAAAGCTAACTGCAAAATGCAAAGTCTGTGACATTCATTTTGAAGATGACGACATTGTAAAGCACTACCGTCATGTTGTTGCCGGACAAGAAATTTTGATAGCACGCGGAAAGTGGGAGCTCGCGCCCGGTGCCATTCCGCGTTTGTTCCTTGAAAAGTTGGAGTGGTTTCCACTGCCTTCTTTGGGCTGCACTGCTCATGATCAAGATATGATGGCTAGAGTAGTTAAGTTTTACGTTGTGATGAGAATGTTCTTTTTTTTGCAAGAAAAGCAATCAGGAACTACAGCTGTCTGAAAAAGTAAAAATGCCAGAAAAAAGGGGAAGTTGCTGTAAAATTTTGCACTCTGCTCTAAGGATAGCCGTCGCGAAAACTTGTAAAGCATTGTAAAATATTCTAAAATCATGTAAAGCATGGTTACTGTTTTTATATAACGCCTTTTTTGTAAATAGCAGGAAACATGAATATTTTTTTTCTACAATGTTCTTGTATATTGTGTAAGTCCACTTTTTTTCCACATATCCTGTTTGTGCCTCTTGTCTTCAGTACATTGTTCTGTTGTTACTTCATTATTTTGCATTGTACGCTTGTTTTTCTTGTCTGCTCATTATAAATCTACCTATTATACCCACGCCCCTCTGTAACGCCCTACCCGGGCCTTGAGGGTTCCAAATAAATAAAGAAAATATAGTCACTATCTTACAAACGTGTTGGGTCATTTTTGGTCGAGATAAGACAGCTCAGTAGTTATCGGAACTACGCTGAAAATGCTCAATCGCTAAGAAACTCCCGTATATGTAAGTTACACGCAATCTACACAGCTCAAATATATGCCCACCGTCGAACCAGCCAACCAATGAGCAACGCACGCAAGTCAATGCATACAGACGACCGTATGCATATCTACGTAAACAATGCGCAAATGTGATGCGGGGTGTCAACTGGAAGGATGACTAAATTTTGAAGTTTGTCGACTGCAAGGATGATAAATGTTTAAGTTTGGCCATAGCACTACTAGAAAGCCGCCGCGAGCAACTCCGCGGCGGCCCACCGCGGCACGCCGCCGCCGCCGCAGTAGCAGACGACGCCCCGAGAGTAGCGCAAGACTTGACTGCAGCGCCGCTAGTTCTCGCGACCGCCGTTTGGCCCACCCTCCTCCGCTGGCGGAGATGCGGAGCTCCGAAACTGAGTTTATTCTAGTAACGTTAGTTCGGACAGTGCGCACGCCGCTATTATGGCTTGCGGACATTGGGGAGCGGCTCGGTATTCGTCAGGGCTGACGAGCTGACGGTAAGCGAAGGTATGCCGTCTCTTGCTGTCAAAAAGGCGCGCGGCGTAGGCTTGGAGGACTGGCGAAGCCGTGCGGTCCGTTTATGGTCATTAGCCTCGAAAATGGTCGCCTGCGCTTAGAGCAGCTCTTCTCGCGGGTCAGGCGGCGGACGACCCTTGAACTGGGGAGGGGATTAGCCTCGACTCCCTCATTGTGTCGGCGAGCGCGCGCGGCCAAAGGCATGGCGGCAGGGCGCAGACACCCTAAAGGCCCAACCACATGCAGCGTATTTTCGGCGTCGCGCCAGCGTCAGCGTCGTTCGGCGTCGACGAGCGTCAGAGCGCGCGCGCCAAAATGCATGGCGACGCCGATAACTACGCTCGCCAGATATCGGCGCGAGCGGCGGAAACGACGCTGGTGCCAGTTTCCGGTTGTGCCTGTCCGACTCGCTGTTTTAATGGTGGCCGGCATGCCGAACATCGATGCTGGGGCATTAATAACTGCAGTCGCAGCCCGCCCAGCTCTATGGCAGGCTAAACACAAAGATAACAGGAACAAACCCCGCAAACAGACGTTGTGGGATGAAGTGGCAGCAGCCGTGGCGCCTGGTGTTGCGGACGGAGGTAGGGCACTTGTCACCTGCGCTGCAGCCTGTGCGCATAGTTATTGTAACAAGTCGTCATTGTTTTCGTGTGTTTGTGCTGCAGAAACCGGGCAGAAAAAATGGAAGTCCCTGCGCGACAAATACCGGCGACTGTTCAATCTCGTGCTGGACGCCAAATGAAGCGTCGAGCGCGCACGCCGGCGCGTGATTTCGCCGGTCCCATGCGGTGACTCGCCCTCTCCTGCGGGCCCGCGCGTTGACGCCGAACGACACTGACGCTCGCGCGACGCCGAAAATACGCTGCATGTGGTTGGGCCTTTAGATGCTAGCCAAGACCGCTTTAAGCCGTTCGGGTTTGGCTTTTGAGTAGATGCCGCTTGCTCGACGTAATGGCGTGACTACTTCTCGCGGTATGCGACTTTGGGTAGCCAAAGACTTGCCTCCGCTTGGCGGTGGCAATAACGTACGCGGGAAGCGTACTGCAAGTTGCGTGAGAAAGAGAGTATCGGGTCATGTGACCGCAGGGGGCAGCATGTTTATGATTGGCTGGTTCTTTTTTTTTTGCGGGTGTTTTATTTATTTGGAGTGAACCAATCGGGGCTTTGAGAGCTGATGTCACCCTGATGTCAGCCCGGATATCCGTCTGACATCATGTGAACTCTCGCACCAGTGGGGGCACCACCCAAATCCTATAAATGCTAGGAACCCCATTACCGGGGGTCGTATTTTACGTCTTGCAGGCGCTTCGCGCTATCGGCTATGCCGAGTGCCCTTCTAAGATCCACCACTTGGGTCCATCCTCACCCGCCGCGGTGGCTCAGTGGCTAAGGCGTTGCGCTGCTGAGCACGAGGTCGCGGGTTCGATTCCCGGCCGCGGCGGCCGCTTTTCTGATGGAGGCGAAAAGCAAAAACGCCCGTGTGTACGAGATTTCGGCGCACGTTAAAGATCCCCAGGTGGTCAAAATTAATCCGGAGCCCTCCACTACGGCGCGCCTCATCGCCTGTGTTGCGTCGGCGCGTTAAAACCTACAATCAATCATGGGTCCATCCTCGTTTGTAGGTACCCTGTACCTTCGGCTATGCCGAGAGTTGTAACGAGTAACCCATTTTATGTATATATTGTAAATTGCTCTTGTAAATACCGTATAAACCGGATTATAGGTCGAGTGGGAATATAGGTCGACCCCCTACCCTGAGGTGGGAAAAGTTGACAAAAAAAATAATTCGGCACAGAAGCGCACTCACAATGTCTATATTTATTTTCGACGCCCGTCTGTCACTGCCACTCACTATGCCTGCCGAAGTCACTCGTCCGAGCTCTCAGAGTCGTCCAAGGATGACTGCTTCGCAGTCATCTTCCATGCCATCAGGCGCGTTGCTGATGAAGCACTTCCTGAACGCTCGTGTAACCATGTCGTCGGGTAGCGACTGCCAAGAGGAGGACACCCAGCTTGACACGGTCGCAACCGGCCCGTATAGGTCTTTTTGTTGTCACCGGCTATCCACTCATTGTACAGTTCGCGGAGCCGGTCCGCGCATGGCCTCCGGAGGGAGCAATCGTGAGCGAAGTTCCCGGACGAAGTCCGCCACTTTGTTCTCCAACTCGGGGTGGACCGCTTGACGTCCACGGAACGATCAGTTTCGGGGGTTGCACGCGCACAGCCTGGCCTTTTGGCTCCGCCAGTACCGCACACTTTTCTCCGAAACGCCTAACTGGCGTTGAGCCGCCATATTCCCATTCTGCTCGGTGACTCAATCGCCGTCAGCTTAAACGCCGCGGTGAACTGGCGTCAACTGCCGCCACTCATCTCGGAACAGAGACGTACAGAAATGTATGCATGCACGCACAATAAACGAGTAAAATACGAAAAACTAGAGAAAAGCGAAATCAAATAAAAGCCTGATAGTGCGAGAGAGCAGTCCGACACGAATGGCAATGGCGACGGACTGCGCTTGCACATTGTTGCCAGACAACAATTTACATTCTGCCAATGACCGCTATATAAGACGAGGGGTGACTTTTGTGCGGATTTTTTTGGAAAAAAACTCGACCTATATTCCGGTTTATACGGTAGTACTGCCTATGAACTCCAAGTTAAACCGTACCCAAGCCTTCGTCTCATGGCTACCAGAGACCAGCAACCACCGAACCCATAGACTCCTCGACGGCCGCCTCCGGCGGCTTAACAGATCCACGGCCGCACCGGCGAACATCTCGTCTGGTCCTCATCGGCTGACGGCGGTGCCAGCGGATCTACCTTTGGGGGAGGACTGCGAAGGAAAACTTTACTACGGCTCTACGTGCGCGAAACCGGGCTTGTGTTTTCTCAAAACGGTCAGTTGAAAATTGCGAAAGAGGAGCGGTTCTGCATAAGACATCGATCATGAAGAAGGTGTACAATAGTATTCCTTTATCTTAAAAATGACGTATTTAGACCGTTCGTAGATGCGTTTACTAAGTGCGCAAAAAATTGCCGCTTTGGCGCTTGCCTCACATTTCTTAGGAAGCCCGGGATGGTAGATTTTTTTTTGGCCACTGCGCACCGGAGACATTTTTCACGATGGTAAGGTCAGAAGTGGTGTCGCCTTGGACACTCAGCTCGTCGAGTGTGATGGGCAGGGTCCGTCAGTATGGTTAGGATGAGTTCTTGTATGGTACGTGTTCCACAAAGTCGCGCCCTTATTTGTGTGTCGTGCATTGGTATCCCTCACGATGGCTAATGGGTGCCCATGGAATGTGTGGAGGTCTTTTCGGAGTAGCTTCGTAAGGTCACGGGATCGTCAAGGCGCATTGTATACATTCAGTGTGTTTAGTTCTTGCTTCGCTTTGCTGATGTGGTAATGATTACCAGGGCAGCGTATTTTGGCCCTGTGCTGATAACATACAGTTGGTTAGACGGTATGTTCCTGTGCCGCAAGGTTGTTGTCCGTCTTGTTTGTGGAGCATCCATGCTGGGTGCGGCCGAGTGACATGCTTTGTATCCCGATAACTTGGCCGGCACTGCTGCCTCTTGTAACACTATGACATCGGCTGCCGATTGGGTATTTTGAACCAAGTAGTTAATGTATTGCTGCGATGCTCCCCGCTTGGATGTGTACCCCCGATAGTTGCATTGCCATGTGTAGTATCGATGCTTATCTCTGTTCGGGTGAATATATACTGCCCCAGGTGTAGATATGAAGCAACTTCTTAAATGGTCGCACTATTTTGTGCCTCTAGGGTGCTAGTGAAGATGGGCGGATGTACGAGGCCAGTTGGGTTTTTCAGTGCTTTCGCCAAGCGATATACCAGGGCACCTACCTGCTCGCTGATCATTTATCTGAAGTTAGCGAGGTAACCATGGGAGTTAGCTTGTAGAAACAATAGTGCCTAGATATTGAAGCGCTGGTCCAGTTCCTCTTGTAATTTAGCTTCAAGAGCAAATATGGCCTGTTGCTCCGTCGGCTGGTGGTCAACTGTTTCCTGAGAACGTCTTTTATTGGGGGAAGGGTTGGACTCTGAGGATTGCGAATGCCGTGTTGTGGGGGACATAACCGTGGTTGTTTCTGGGGGTGCCGCTGCTTCTAGGTTGCGCGAATCATGCTCAAAGCTGTCTGTTCTTCGCTATAAACTGCTCTAATGTTGCTAGTTCAGCAGAGGTGTTGTCGGGGGTGTTTGTGAAGGGAGTGCGAATGTATGTGCCCCTGAGCCGCTTTTGTGGGAGGCCCAGTTAGATTTCGCCTCTCTATCTTGCTGAATGACGAAGACGAACTTCGCGTCCCTGTGGTTGCATGAAAGGAACGCAGCATGACAGCTCCAAGCGGAGGCAACGCCAATAAATGAGCCACCGGCGGCTTTTATTAATTAAATGAGGATCCCGAACTTAACAGGCCCTATAGCTGCCCAGCCCACCTGCATGCAAGGCACCCGCTGCCGCCCTGGTACTGCTTTGGTCTCTTTGTTGGGTCACCTGGCCCTTGTCAGTGCCTCGATTGTTCGAGTGGGAGCGAGACTGTCGTTGGGATTGAGAACGGTTGTTACCCCGTCTTGTTACTGTGTTTGAAGGTGTCTCGGGAGGGGCAGTCCGGGGAGGAGGCAGAGCGATTTCGTTGCAGGCTGGTGTCCCCCGCGTCGTCGCCACTGCGCTTGCGTTCTTTTCGCTCACTGGTGTTGTTTTAGATTGAACGCAGTACGGTGACGTTTCTTGCACTGTTTGTTTCCAGTGAGGTAGTCTTGCCACATAGGGCGCACTTGAATGCGCACTTATGCTCGTCCATGAGATTCGCAAGTCCGCAGGAACTGCAGTAGGCTCGATAGGGCCAAGGACAGAAGTCCATTCGATTCCCAAGCCTTTCACAGAACCAGCAGACTTCGTGCTTTTTTTTTTGTGAATATAGCGCCGATATTTTGCTCTCCGGTAGTACACAAAATCGGGAACTCTGCCCCCGGGAAATGCAATAATGGCAGCCATACGCCAAGCATGCAGTGCGGTAGAGTTTTTCGAGTAGACAACGCTCTTGACGACGTCCTCCGCCGAGTCATATGGGGGGATGTCAATTACTCCCTTAATCGTGCCATCGGGTGTCGTGACGTAAGCCCGGGTGGAGTTTGAGGCTCAGGTTAGCTGGAAGGTGGTCGGTCCAGGAATTTGTACACAGATGTGATCAGTGTGCCCTGTCGTATGCTGGCAAACGGATGACGGCCCCGGTGCTCGAAGTCTGCGACATGTGCCTCGTCAAAGATGTCGAAGGCGAACCACTGCTGCGTTACCATCTGCAGTGAGAACACCAAAGAGAATTACTTTCAAGGAACTGACATTTGCACTAAAACTGGCAACGTTTATTTTGTTCGTAGAAGATATGTTCAGGCAGTTTGATACATGCCCTTAGACGTTAGGCGCACTAGCTTAAAACATTGGAGGATGACATTATGAAGTAAGCAAAATCAGATATATCTTCGAGGGTGGCTCAAGTGATCATTATCATCATCATCTCGTTTGTGTCCACTGTAGGGCGAAAGCCTCTCCCATGCGTCCCCCAACCAGCCTTGTCTTGCGATTCCCTAGTCCGTTTTCATTCTGGATAAATCATGCATAGTAGCACCCGCCGTGAAAGTGCTTAAACTGTGTAAATAGCTGCACTGGAACTAAATTTGCAGAGCTGTATTTACGATTATATATGTACCAATATTTCGTTTGTTTGCAGCTGCGAAGTCGCGACGGCTACAGCTCCAGTCATAAAGATGAGGATTTCAAAAACTGTGATTCTTCCGGTACGCACAAGGTTGCCGCCAAAAGAGCTCAATGGACGAGGACAGAGAAACACAGTAGCCTGGACGAGCGCTCGTCCAGTCTACTGTGTTTCTCTGTCCTCGCCCATTGCGCTCTTTTTAATTTTTTTGAAAGCATGAACCAACTCGCCCAACAAAGCATTCTATTAAGTTGCCACCAATGGAAGAACAATAACCAGGGGAGGGAGGCCCTTGTAACCTCCGTGCACTTAAATAAAATATGCGGCGGAAGTTGCGTCATTGTTAGCCGTGCGGCACCCCAATGGAGGGCTATGGAACATCGGGGCTGCTTCGTTGCTACAACTGGTTTCAAACAGATTTCGCAGCCTCTGTAAGGTGCGGAAACGATTGTAGCGGAAATCTGGACTGACAGAGAGGAAATCAGAAAAGCAATTGTGAAGTGAAGGTAGTGCGACTAGAGCACGGAAGATGAGAGGCGTAGGAAGGAGAACAGGTGGTGGTGATGGGATTAGAGGACGGAAAAGAAGAGACGAAGAGGAGTGTAGCGGAAGGAGGAAAGGAAGGAAAGAGAATCGGATGCATACAGAAGAGAGAAGATAGGAGGGAGAGGCGAGCTAAAATAGTGTAGCGGAAGTGGGGTCAGAGGAGGAGACCAGAATGGGAAGAAGAAAAGAGCGGGAAGAGGACTGGGAGGGACGGACGCGTGCGATTACTGTGGGAGAATATAAAGGTGACGAGAGGGGAAAGAGGAGAATTAGTGATGGTGACGGGTTTTCAGGATGGAGATTGGGAGAGAGAAGATGGGTGGAGGGGAAGGAGGAGTGGGATAGAAAGAGAAAAGGGAAGAGAGAAGAGGGTGAAAGGTGTAGCGGAAGGGGGATTCGGAGAGGGGAAGGTGGACGAGAGGGGGTGGGCAAGTAGAAGGTGAAGTGGGAATGGAGAAGGAAGAGAATATAAAGAGAAGAGGGCGCTGGGATGAGATAACGAAGGAGAGAGGCGAAAGGGCAGGCAGGAAAAGAACGGGGAATGGGAATAAAGCTGCAGAAGCGAAGAAGAGGGAAAAGGGAATAGCAGGTTAAACATGACGGAATGTGGATGAACTAGAGGATGGGATGATAAGGAGAGATCAGGGGAGTGGGACGATGGGTATGCACTGATGGCAGAAGAGGTGTCTCGAACTCTCGTCCTCCTCGGAATAAAGGTTCCCAAAGGAAACACACCTTACACGATTGCGGTACACTCTACTCTGAACGCCACGTAAGGTGCACTCACGTTTGTCACCACGTGGGAGTTGATGCTGCACACGCCGGCGTACCCCAGCCTCTTGGCGTCGTGCAGCGCGTGGGCCAGCAACAGCTGGACGAGTGGGATGTTGTCGTCGCGCTTGTTCTCCGGCGAGCTGCCCACCATGAACCAGAGCAGCATGCGGCGTCCCCGGCCGCTGGTGGCGGCGCGTAGGGGCCGCTCCATCCACTCGTTGACCTCGAGAATGTCCAGGAACGGCTCCGAAATGTTCTCGGGCAGCTGCACGGGAGCACGGAACTGTCGGGTTCTTGGAGACGCTGGAAATGTCTACAGGGCATCAGAAGAGCAAATCAAGTTGACCCTGCTAAAGCTGAGTGGCTCGCGCACATGCGTTAGCTTGCCGAGTCTATTCGAACCATCATCGCCTGAAATATACCCACCGGAAAATACATGGCGTTTAAGCGTTACTGAGACGATTGCTGGCAACATAAACAAATATTTTACTTCCTTAACTCTTCCAAACGACCGCAGAATACTTCTGTGAAGTTGAACGCAACACCGTTTCCTTTAATAAAACTTGCTGCTGGGCTATAGTTGGTTCATTGTCGTCACAATGGAGGTTAGCGCTTCAAGAAACAAGACACACGACAGAAGAAGACCGTTTTCATTTATTCGTCTTTAATGGTTTTCTTGTTTTCATACGTTGGGTCAAGAAAGGAGGGGGTTTCATGTTTTGCGCTTTGTTAGAATACAAACCTAAGCCAGTACTAACGGATGACTTAAGGGGGATACTTAATCTGCTTGCACGTAACCTGTCTTCAATGTCAAGACAACACTGGTTAATGAACATCAACTATATAAGGCCTCTGAGGGTTTTCTGTCCACATTGCCGACATGTCACCCGTTTTTAACGAAGTGTAAACCATAACGCATGGGTGCTGTGGCCATTAGTGTACATCATACATGCGACGCGCGATATATTCAAATTCTGTAGATTACAATCATATTACATTAAACGGACCCTGCAACACTCTTTGTGCAGTGCAAGTAAACCTGCGCGACGTTTAGCTTACACTGCCAGGAATACCTGAGCCAAATATTACACGTGCACGTGAAGCGGTTAGCGCGCAAATCGCTGTGAAAGACGCGGAAAAACCAACCGCGCTCTCTTAAGTTCTCCTCATTATGCCTCCCTGGCATGGCCTAAACGACGTCATTTCGGCCATGGCTGTCCTATTGGTTGTCGCTGGTCAACTTCGCGGCTTATTTCTCGCATTTCCTGTGGCGATCCGCCGTCGTCGGCGCTTGTCCCAACCTCGCCTGAACCTGTACGAACAGTTTTGGCGTTTCTTTTGTGTTTTGAGGGCGCGCGGAGTTTGAGCGACGAACTGCATACTCCCCTTTCAATGAGACCACTCGGCAACAAACCTTTATTGCTTCAAAAACGCCCTATCAGCCTGAGCGCGCGCGTGCGAGCAGGCAGCCACCATGCCTGCTTTTTTTTTTGTGCACCAGACCGGAAATAGACCCCTCCACGTTGCAAAGAAAAGGAGGAAACCCCCCGGCATGTGATGCATCCAAGGCCGCGAGGAGAACGCTGCAAAGCCCCCCCCCCCCCCCCCCCCCCCCCTCCGAGAGAGAGAGAGAGCGCGCAGCTATCGTCGCGTTGTCCGCGGTCGAGTTGAGAGGGAACAATTATGCGCGATTTGTCATCGCGCGTAGTTTCGCTGATAGTGAACGGATTTTCATAATTCCTGCGGGAGGAGATTGCTGGGACAGTAGACTTTACCCCGAAATGCATTCCTAATAGTAGACGGTAAGTGTTGCAGGGTCCCTTTAAAGTTCCCAAGGTTGTCAAAGTCAATCCGACCATAGCCCAGGCGTAGTTTCGGCGCGTTACACCCCCATAACTTGAATTGCATTACAGTTGTCTTAAGGATACTGTTTGGGGCAGCTACGGCCGACAAGGATTGCCACGTGGGTTCTGACCGTGAACTCGGAGCCGAAGTCGCAGCAGATGGCCACTGCGGCCAGTCGCCCCGACTCGTCGTGCACGAGTCGGGAGGCGGCGTCGGCCACGATCTTGGGCCACAGGTGTCGCAGGTTGCCCAGGTGCTGGTCCTCCGTGTTGCCCACGGTCGTGTCGAGCCGGTTTTTGGACGTGAAGGAGCTAGCCAGCATGTCGGCAACCTCGTCGAACGGTGTGTCCGCGTCCAGAAGTGAGACCCTCATCCGGCGAGGGCCCGGCAGCACCAGGGAGCAGGCGGCGCTCTCGACGAGCTTCGATACGGGCGAGGGCCCCTCCAGAGCGCCCACGCTCACCTGAGGCGTCGTCGTGGACGAAGACAAGCGGATGAGGTACGAGGGAGACAGTTACAATTTTCTCTTGAACAATGTAACAACATTTACATGTACTAAAACGGAAAAAAAATGTTAACATCGCCAATTACTCATATATGTTAGCATATCGTCATCAGCAACACCCTATTATGTTCGCTGCAGGACGAAGGCCTCCCCCATCGACCTGTAGCCGTTCCCGTCGTGTGCTGCTCGAGTCCATTCTTCGGATCCGAATTTACTTATTTCATCTCTCCATCGGTGTATTGGCCTTCCCCTTCTCCTAAACCCGTCTCTCGGGGTTCACTCTGTTACCCTGGTTGTCCATCGGCTCTCACTTCGCGTAACCACGACGTCAGGCCAAGTCCATTTCTTCTTCGTTAATTTAGTATGATATCCTCTACTCGGGTTTGTTCTCTAATCCAGGAAGCTCGTTTTAACTTCCTAACGTTACTCTTATGATTATTTCTATGGCCCGTTGAACCGACTTTACTTTGCTTTCAAATTGTTTAGGGAGGCCAATACGCCTGCGCCGATACGCGTGAATAAAGGCGTATTCACACTGGTTTCGCGGAACACATCTCCGACCTTATAGGTGTAGGAGTTGACCAGCAGTAAACCGGAGGACCAGACTCTCCTGGTGAGACGGGCCAAGACGGCTAGGGCAATGCATGGATTCCC
Organism: Haemaphysalis longicornis; assembly: GCF_048455015.1. Classification (NCBI taxonomy): domain Eukaryota; kingdom Metazoa; phylum Arthropoda; class Arachnida; order Ixodida; family Ixodidae; genus Haemaphysalis; species Haemaphysalis longicornis. Next base: position 44,242,379 of record NW_027526335.1, on the reverse strand, counting down.
GGACTAGGGTTAGACACTCACTTTTGGGTTTTGGGCTCATTAAAACGTTTTCCCCTCTCTATCTCCGCCGAGGTTGGTCATCTTGGTGCTCCAATGCCGTCCGGGGACGTCCTGATTCCTCACTACCCAGCCGTGTTCGAGTTCCAGAAAAAAAGAGGAGAATACGATGGCAAATTTGCTGCTTATTTTTAAAGCGAAAACTGTCTTAGTGGAACCGATGTCATCCTGTTCAAAAACTAATGCATTTCCCGGCACCCGTGAAACAAATATTTATTTCTCTCCCTCCAGAAATACAGGTTGACCGACAGAAAAGCTCTCATAAGATTTCTGGACACACGGCGCGTGCCTAAAAACCGGGCTTCCATTGCGTCAAAACGGTCACTTGAGAATCGCGAAAAAGTAGCGGTTCTACATGAGACAATGCACGCATTGATCACGAAGGAGTATACCTTTGCATCATAAATCGCCTATCGGTATAAATTTAGATCGTTCGTAGATGCGTTTACTTAGTGCGCGAAAAATCGTCGCGTGGGTTCGCATTTCGTTTGCAGTTGGAAGGTTTATCAATCGAATGGACGGCACTTCCAGCGAAGCTTGGGCGCACTTTTAGCTCTCGCGCTTCTCTCAAATTTCTTTTGGAAAGGATGGCAACTTTTTAACACGAACGTGTTTTATTCCGGGATTCACAAAGATTTAACTTACGGCATATCCGTCACGGAAGTGACGCCAGTACAACGAAGCAAGTTGCCTGTAAAGGGTGCACCCCTGCACACAGTGTCTTCTCGCGGGGAAGCAACCTTTAGTACTAAATAGCACGTTATACTTAGATTTGTTCGTTTTCGGGTTTTATATTTTAACACGAAAATTTTTTCTGCCGGGATATACCAAGATTTCACTGACATCATGTCGGTCATGAAAACGACGCCAGTATACCTTTGTCGAAGCGACCCGCCAGCAGGGCGTCGCCCGCCAAGCACACCCACAAAACAGCCGCCGAACCGCAGATCATGCACAGCTGCAGATTTCGCTGCACGTTTCACTTTCGTGTTTTACCGATTCTTGTGACAGAGGAATCAACCAGTTTTTTCAAAATGTTGGGTTGGAGAGGTCCAGCCAACCGCCCAACCTCGCCCTCTACCCTCCCGGAAAAAAGTCTAGTTACGGTTCTGATTTCCTTCTAGGCGCTACGGTTTCGAGGTGAGCAAACATCAATTTAGGGTCCACGATGGGCGCTGGTTACGAGAAGCTACGCTCCAGCAAAGCTCGCAGGTTACCGTTGCGTTTTACAATATCTCAACGTAATGGCGCCGCACGATGCAATCCGTTCAGTTCTCACCTCCACTCTGCACTAAGCATGGGCGCCGGCAGAAGGTTTCAAAAGGTGCACCCCCCCCCCCCCCCCCATAAGACACCCCAGAAAAATTGTCCCGCCCACTCGCCCTCTCCCTCTTTCCCCCCAAAACAATGGGTTTGCCCCTCCCATGACAAATTCCTGCCGACGCCCATAGCCCTCAGTCATATATTACTAGCAACGGCCACGAAGAACTCCCATCAGAAAACTTCGCGAGCAGCCCACATGGCGATAAATCATCGGATGCGCTTTGCGAAGACTCGCAGGAGAGCAGATGCACCTTTGTGCGTCTACACGGTCACAGTCGTCCACACAGTGTGGTCACGACACATCTCGCGGATTGCGCCGTGCTCAATCACCTCGTATCCGATGTGTTCGAGGAGTGCAGAGGCCTCAGCTGCGGATGCTGCACCAGCGCCCGACACTTGGCACGAGTAGCTCGCGTTGACGTCTATGTGGGCAACGGGAACTCTGAGCGAGCGCGCCATGGCCACGAGCACAGGGGCGCCTCGAAGGACGTTGGCCTCCCCGCAGGACAGCAGCTTGTCGACGGCCGCCGAGTATTCCTTGAGCAGCGTGTCCGCGTCCGGCCGCTGTTCCGCTGGCGGCCCCAGAGGGAAGAGCTGCGGCAGCCAGCCGGCGCGAAGCTTCTTGGAAGAGAGATGGTGGAGCAGCTCGCCGGACCTGTCACCCGCGACTTCGCTCCAGTAGAAGGCCACCAGGGCGGCATGGCCGTGGGTGATGTACTCCCAGCACAGCTCAGAGTCGCTCACCGCGGGAATGCCCTTAAGGCACTGGCTGACCGCATCCACGTCCACCTGCGTTTCGCGGTGTCAGTTCAATTAGCGTTTGCCTGGAGGAAGCGGCAATTCGATAGCCGAACTGCTAACAGCGCGGGCGAAGATAATGGCCTTAAAAACATAAGAGCCTTACATCTATGGCATTTTTCAAGGTAAGCAGATGTTATCAGGACGCCACGAGTCGTTTGTATGTAACGTTTTGGAGCGAAAGCTGTACTACTCCAGGTACAAACACAGAAAACGACTCGTTCCTCGCAGCGTCGATCTGACCTTCAAGCTCAGCCAAGGTCAAGCCAGCGCCTCGTGCGCTTACGCAGTAAAAAGCGTCTAATCGCCTGTTCGTTCTAATGGGAGAAGCTCAGCCAAGGTCAAGCCAGCGCCTCGTGCGCTTACGCAGTAAAAAGCGTCTAATCGCCTGTTCGTTCTAATGGGAGGGCTGCGGAGAGAGGGGTTGGGGATAAAGAGTAAAGGCGTGTGCCTTAAAAAAGAAACGATATCAGGAGGCACTGGATGCCATTGTCGTAGCCAAAAATATATTTCGGGGGTTTTACACGCCTAGGGAAAATTAAAAAAAAAATAAAAAGAACGAGAGACTGCGTGGATACCCGAACAATATGCATTTTTCGGCATGCTTAAATTTTGGGGTTATGACAGCGAAACCCCCTCCCCCCCTCGCTACGCCCCTGCTGACTGCATCCAAGTTCTCTGAATGTTCACGCCCACAGCACCACCCGCGCCGAGCAGAGTGTGTTTTCTCTTGCGATTGGAATTGTGCGCGTGGTCGCCGCGCGCTCTCGGCCCGAAAACCGATCTATCGCTCGACAAACTTGGTTTAACCGCGTTTAAGCAAAGCAATTTTTTTTTTTCGCTGACATCGCGATCTCTTTTAGAGGTAAAATAGTATGCATAACAACTTCGCCAGTATTTCTAGGTTGCTAACCCCAATGTTTACCCGAGACAATCTTCATGCAAAAGAGGACGAGGGAATGCACATTTCTGAGAAGAAGAGCGCAGGCATGCGCCGTTCTAAAATTGAGAGTTACCTCGTTATTGCCCGTGTTCTCAGTTAATCGCCATTTAATGTATATTTCAAAGTGACCGTTTCGAGCGGGACCTGATTGGCTGAAAGCAGACAACCCGGATGTGACGCAGTATTAAGCAATATCAGGCATCGGTCACTGTGCATATCATTGGTCAGAGGTCTTGCAAGTGCAACTACGCCACGACTGAAATGGGCGCGAAATGGACATTTTCGAGACGAACTCATTTCAAAATTCAGGCCCTGATCTGCTTCACTGTTAGTGCCGCTTGGCTTGACTGCACGGAATAATGTTTCACATTCGCTCCTTCTGGCCGGGCCTTATCGAACGCAGGCTAGCATACCTTTCGACCGTCCATCATCGGCGTCGATAGAGAAGTCAGAACGATGTAGCCGTCGGTGTCCACAAAGCCAGAGTCCCCGGTCACGACTGCATCGCCTCCTTTGATACTGCCCAGGCATATGGCGCCGGTAACACCCTGCGGGAGCAGTTTGACAGGCCTGGGTTAGCGCCCAGGCTTTGCGCGAGCTGATGAGGTGCAGAACTCGTGAAGGCTGAGGTATAAAGAGACGTGCGGGAACGACAGGGATAATGTTATATTCAATTTTGTTTACGCTATTAGTGTCATGGGATAGTGCAATCTCTGATCACGTGATTTCAAGTGGCTGTTTATAACGCGCTTTTTCACCCATTATTGAGGTTATTCACGCAACAAGGCACAAGTCATGCTTGCAGTGGTTACCATTTGTTTTACTCGCGCGAGAGTGCTTAGGTCGCATAGTGGCAATAAATTCGACGTATTGCATTGTTACGTGCCGGCGCATGGTTGGTTCGCATAAGAGGTAAACTCTCCAAACTGACGGCGACAAACATTATAGGATGCGAAACTTGCGATGCGCGTGCAGTTATGAAAGCATAGTTTTGGTGTTCGCGCAGTCAAGGCACTTTAATCTGCAATATTTGCGGAATCAGGGACTGTAAAGCAACTACCAGAAATTCGACGCGCAGTGTGAATATGAGCTTAAAGCACACGCAAGTTATATGTTAATAATATGACATACAAAAAAAAAAACTAAAGCAGTTCCTCTCAACGCGAAAGCTGTCACGTGCGGAACAATGATTCGCCAATGGTGCTGTGGCGCCATCTCTTCGCCCTCTCTTGACTAGTTTCAATATCGGCCAGGCGTTGATGCCGAAAGTAGTCAAGAGATGGCGCCGCAGTCACTAAAAGGGCCTCAGACACTGGATCGAGTTTTCATTAATATGGGGCAACCAATGCGTTAATTCATGATTTTTCCTGATTTTGTACTATTGTGTACTTATTTTCGGCCTATGAACGAGCTCAAATATCACCCCCAACACTTCGCATATAAGCAATGTGGGCCTCTGTGACACAATGGAATTGGCATCGGCTTCTTAACACGAGGAACCCAGGTTCCATTCCGATCAGGGAGAGCGGGTGATCTTCTCAAAGCCTCTGTTTGGGGGCGTGACGCCGCGTGAATGCGGTGGGTAGATACTGTCACCCCGGACGAGAAACGCATAACGTGCATTGTCAGTTCCCACACCGTGAAGCAAAAAAAATCTCCGCAAACCTCACATTGGGCCCCCTAATTACGTTTCGCCTCATTTATCCTTTACTTGTTACGTTTTATTTTTATTTTACGGGGCTCATTTTTGTTAAGGGCTCCAGAACCGTTCGTAACAGACTGTGATTTATAGCACGCAATTAATATGGTGTCAATGATCGTTCTTACGTGCCACCACCAATCCGTCGCAAATTTGGGGAGGCTGCGACCGTGAATCGAACCCGCACTACAACGTAGGCAGCCAGCGGTTACAGTGGCCTTCACCAAATGCTTTGCTGCAAATTGGGGATGGTCATCATATTCTTACGGCGGCTTCGAGTAAAACATGATCAACTGCTCGCAGCACCGTAGGGTAAAAATTCACGCATCTCCACGAAGTGAATCATGACGAGTGGGCAAAGCACTGGGGATCGTTCTTACCGTAAATCACCCGTGAGAGTGTTACTGCTGCTAAAACGATTTACAATCAATCCAATGCAATTCAATTTAATTCAATCCAATCCAAATCCAATCCAATCCAACCTCCTCGCGCATGTGCAGCACAGCTCTCTCTCTCTCTCTCTCTCTCTTTCTCTCTCTTTCTCTCTCTCTCTCTCTCTCTCTCTCTCTCTCTCTCTCTCTCTCTCTCTCTCTCTCTCTCTTTCGTGAACTTTTATTGTGTTCTTGTTAACCTTTTGTGAACAAATTGTTCACAGATGTTTCGATTTACACGGTGCTGTGCCGTGAGCACGGACGCCGGACAAGCCTCGGCCATAAGGTTCTTCGCCCCTAAAAGAGAGGGGGACGTAGATCGTTACTTCATTCATTCATTCATTCATTCATTCATTCATTCATTCATTGGTTTCTTCACCTGCGGACAGTCGGAGAGGCCGGCATCCTGGACGACCGTCCGGCAGTCTCCGACGGGCTTTCCGAGCACCACGAAGTCTCCATTGGCGATGCTGTGGTGCTGCAGTTCTCCGATCTCGGCGGGACACTTGTAGAGGCAGCAGTGGCCCGCGTGCTCGTACACGTACACGAGCCGGCAGTGAGGCAGCACGCGGTAAAACAGGCGCACCAGCTGCGTGGTCACCAGGCCCCGGGAACACTTGACGAGGCGGAGACGCGGCAGCGGGGTCTCCTGCTCCAGCGAGGCGCGCTTCAGCAGCGCCCACAGCCTGTCCGGGGTCATTTCGACGCGCGTGGCCGACGTGTCCACCAGGAACTTCAGCAGCGCACTCGCGGACCGTCTCTCCTCTGCGAACGCGCGCATGCGTTGTAGCACCTTGAAGACGCATTCTGTTTCTTTCGAATAATTATTCCATTAGCGGCGACTTAAAACCTAGAATCGGCCCTTTTTTGTGTTTGCGACACGAGTTTGTCAACCCCGTAAGAACCAGGTATGTGTACCCCGTCGATCTCGCCAAAACTACAACTAGACAAGTATAACCAGAATGGTTTTGTCCAAGTGTAGAGAAAGTGGAACCCCGTTAATACGTTTTTCACCGGACCGCGAAAAAAAAAAAACGACGTAACAGCCGTGAAAACATAAGAATGAGGAAAGCCACAAAATGGCCTTAAATCACCCCTGACTAGAGCTTCATTGTTGCCAACTTGGTTTCTGCCCGTTCCGCCAAATGTAGTGGTCTTTTTTGCATTTTTATGTGCAAATTTAGTGTTGCCAACCGCAATTAATACTGGCGTAAATTCATGTAAGTCGTCGTAAAATCACTGTACTACTCGCTCGCCGTCACCCAACCCGTGAAGGCCGACAACAAAATCGGGCATCGTGAAATCACCGTAGCACTCGCTCGCCGTTCCGACCGTCTCGTGGCACGATCACGGGCGTCGTGATACGCAAAATGAACAAAAGCAGTGCCCCTTTGACGAAAACGATTTATTTCTGCAATGTGGGCTTAACGCTTAATATAATCGGAATAGAAGTTTGCCGTTTCTTTCGCTCCCTCGTAAGCACCACTCGCTTATCAGTAACCTGAAAGGCCGCATTGCTTTCAGCGCCACTTTCTGGTGCGAAACTTCTGTTTTAAACACAATGATTATAGTGATAGCACTTTCGACGGATGGCCATTTAGTGACGGCCTCTCCAACTCGCCTGTGGCTTCTTGTAGCCAGTTCAGTTACAAAGCCTGGACAAGACTCATCAAAAGCCAAAATGGCGGTGCCTAAGCGGCTTCGGAGTGTCAGGTTCTGACGTATCATACGGGAACGGGCCCACAGCTGCGACGTTACAGCGGGGTTCGCAATACATTATATCCTATGAGAGCTATGCCGGGACCGATGACAAACGACGTAACAGCCAGGAAAACGCAACAGTGAGGAACGTAACATCGGGGTTCTACTGTAATAATCAGATCGATGCATTCTTAACTACCTGTGTAGAGTAACAAAATAAAGGCTCTGTTGACTGCATAAAAACAAGTCCTTCTTTTACAGGACACTTGGGAATTCAGGACATCAAACAGTCCGGCACCAGTTCGCGCCCTTAACCTTCCATCTCCACTCGCCTTCGGCCGCCAGCGCCACGGTGGATCCCGAGCAGAGTGTGCTGAGCACGTCCTCCCAGAAGCGCGCACTGTCCACGTCGTCGAGCACGGCCACGGTTTCCAGGTGGGTGGCCGGCCACTCCTTCCACTCCCACTGCCTGCTCAGGCAGCGCTCCGTGCGCAGCGAGCAGCGCTCGCTCGCTTCGTCGTCCAGGATTTGCAGGGGCCGCATGGGAGCCTGCTTCGTCATCAAGCAGCCGGGCGAACCGTTCTGCTTCAGGGGCGACTTCGGAGTGCTAGGGCTCTGCTCCTGGGCCAGAAAGAAGGTTGTCCGCGTGGTACGTATTTGCGGTACCATGTACAGATTTATTCTACAGTTGTTGTCGGACAAGTAAAACATCCTTAATGCTAAGAAAAATACTAAACGCTCGTACGCCACGTTTCGCAATAAATTGGTCTTTTTAATTAAGAAAATGAAAATAGGCCTTAGCAGCTCACTTTATCGATCCTTGAGGTCATAGGTCACGGATCATTTAACTGTAAATATACGACAGTCGGAGGTATTTGCTGACGCCCCAGTGCGTATAAAAGTGAATTTCGAATTTTTGCTGACATGTACGATCACTTGCGCAGCACTCAGTAAAGTCGTACCAAAATCTTACCGGTCACTTCTTGTCCTTGACGATCCTTAACGAGCACCCAAGCCTCAATGCAAGCAATGGACTCGATTAGCTTACGTTCGTTGCACCCGGCCTCTAAACTGTTTACCCATCCTGCCCATGCACATCGTTTGGAAACGCCCCATGTGCCAAAATGCGTCAGGCGCCGCGGGTGTATACCCGCAGATATTCGTCGATGTTGAGCGTCCTCTGGTTTTGAGAAAGGCGGCTGGCCGTGCCGCTGTCCACCAGGACGCACCAGGGCCGCAACTCCTCCACGACGGACGCCAGCACAGCGTGCGGCGAGGAAGCGCAGATAGGAGCGTAGCAGGTGGATAGGCGCAGCGATGCCAAGAAGCCCAGCACCGTGTCGTCCGCATCGGCGATGCAGGCTGCAACTTTCGGCGGCGCCGCTGTGTCCGGCGGGACACGTAACGCCTCGGCAAGCCGGCAAGAGTACAGGTCCAGGTCGCGGAAGGTGCGCCGCCGGCCCTTGTACACGGTGGCCTCATTGTTCTCGCGCCTCAGGAACTGCTCCTCGAATGCCTCCAGCATAAGGGTCCTGGAAAAGGTGCGATGTCTGCGAAGAGCAAAATTTACACGGGTGAATGAGAGAATGCAGCCATATGGTTGCGGCTACCTAGCGCAGCGGTACACCCGTTGTACTGTTCTGAAAAAAATTCAGGGAAGCTTGTACTCACACGCGACATTTGAATGGCGAAGCCGCTGTATATGTGATCATTGATGGACAAAGTTGAGCTTCAGTATCGTTGTGGTGTCGTAATTGGCGTCGGCGGCACGGCATTTCAATGACCTTATGTTGAACAAGCTCCAAGTGAGCTCGTCGTTTCGGTCGACGCTTTCGCACGCCACTCTGCAAGCCCACTTATCGTCTCTAGCGGATGCTTTGCACGCCGAGCCTCTCGAAGGGCGGCCTCTTTTTCGGCCGTGCGAACTACCCACGGCCCGGCCATGTGGATGGAGTCAATGATCACCTGCAGCAGGGGCGGTATTCTCGAGTGTTGTCCCTTTTGCGTCCCTTTCAAAAGTGTCCCTTTGGGCGAGCCCTGATTGGCTAAAAGCAAACTACCGGAAGTGACGTGACGCAAGCGCAACAAACCTACTGTCAACGCCCATTGCTTAACCGGAAGTACGTCACGATAAAAGGGACTCAAAAGGGACGTTTTCAAAAAGGACAGTTACGAGAATACCGCCCCAGCTTCGACACTCAAGTCACTTCTTTTGTACGGTCCAGGGCGCATGCGCACAACTACACGAGGACGAACGAAAGAGCGGCGTACGCGATGACGTGTCTTTCTCGTTCCGGGCAACGGATGCGCAAGTTCACCTTTTGACCGCAGACACACCCCCTGTGACACACCCCTCGAAGCGCGTCGCGTGATTCGCCGGGCCGCGGCTTTCGTCGCTGCGCAGAAGGCCCCGTTTTCAGTCGTTCTGCTCAACTAGCGGCGGCGGGCGCAGTTGCGAGCGCTCAGCTGATCGGCAGCCGACCAACCTTGCCGCCTCCCGCACATGAGCCGCTGGGTCGCCTCGGTCTACGTGACTCGTCTTGCGCGCGGCGAAGAGGAACGCCGCGTTCGCCGTGTATGAAAGCTAGGCCGGGCCTCCTCCTGTGAGCGTTGCACGGGACCGAACGGCTTTGAGCCGTGGTCGGCAACACAGCTATATCAAAGGTTAACCAAGCGAAACCCTGACTCAACCGGACTAAACTAAGCTTTTGCTTTGCATAATCAAGCCGCAGCCATTTTTTGGCAAATATCGGCCAATCTCCCTAAGTGGGTAGGCTTAGCTTGACGAACGTGTGCTCGAGGCACACGTGCACGAGGGCTCGGCCCTTTCTTGGTATTTTTAACTGTGGACACAAACACAACCGATTTGCTCAACAGCTTCGCTGTTAAAAATATTATTGGCACACTCAAGTCTTCTCACGTGCTTTGAAGGGGAACGACTGGCGTACCATTGCAACCTGTACCTTTTATACACGTCCACACGTCAACACAGCATCCACGCTATTTTACCGTCCTGAATTATCTTGAACTGACTTTAATTCATTTTAATTTATTCTTTCACCCTAACCCTTCCTAATCCACCTTATCCAACCGAAGTCCACTAAATCTCACCTTAGTTTACCTTAACCGATCTCGAATCTTTCGAAAAAATAAGGGCTACTATACTGGAATCAGGTTTCCGTTCGCATCACGAAAAGGAAGTCCGTGAGTCTTTTTTGATTCATAAATTCAACACAGTTAAACGCGGTATCAATGAAAGTGTAGGAAAGTTAACGTGCTTTTTGCCCTGACACGCAGGCGTCAGTGCATTATCCTTATTGGAACCGCAGAAGCAGAGCAACCAATTCTAATGCGGCTTTACCGATTTGTTTTATTGTTCTTACGAAACCGATATGCAACGTTTCCAGTAACGATTACATCTTTGCTTTCATTTTTTATATATCGCTCCTGATGAGTTTGCCTATAGGCGTTCAGCTGGCATCCCCGAATGTTATCATTTTGTCCCAAAAGGGCCGGCGTTGAACCCCCCTTGATCCAACCATATTTATTTATTTATTTATTTATTTATTTATTTATTTATTTATTTATTTATTTATTCCTTACAGGCCCATTGAGAAGCACTGAGAGAGAGCATTAAAAATATTGGGAAAAAGAAGACAAAAACAAGTACACAATGTAAAGTTTGGGTAATCATCTTACAAGCCAATAAAACACGTCATACACGTTTCTAATAAAGAATTGCAAACGCGCAGGGTCTTCCCGGAGTCTAAAGCAACAGAAAACACTCAAATACAAGGGGAAAACTTCCATATACAGTAACAATAATATTCTGGCAATTCATCATTACACAATTACTAAGCAAAATGCCGGTGAAGAATTTCGGTAAAGCCATCATGGCTAAGCATGGATGCAATTCGGTCAGGAAGATCATTCCAGTGCATGCTTGCTCGAGGCAATGCCAATGAATTGAAAGCAAGCGTCTTGCCAGAAATGCGCATGAAACTATGACTATTGTGGGAATCGTGGAGAACCGCGACCTGTGATCCCGAGCCAGCGCGCGCTTCGGGAGAGACGCTTGTGCGCTGCAACCGGTCTGGCGCTCCGCTGGTTCGTCGGCGTCCCCCGAGAGATGGCGCCACCGATGTGTGCGGGGATAGGCGCGCGGGCGCGAGCGTGCGCGCAGGGGAGTCGGGAGTCTCGTCGGAGACCCGGTCGGGACGAGATCGGCGGAACGGTGATGGATACGTGCATCTCAGGTGGGAGCTTTGTTTGTCGCGCGCCGTGAGTGCCTGCCTCCCGTTCGCGGTCACGACCTGGACGGCGTGATGCGTGAACGCCGTCGAGCCTTGTGCTCGCATGCTTTGGGATTCCCCAAATAAAAGGCTGTGCTTCGGCACTACGGCACTACTGTCTACTGTGTTCTCGTATCGGCGAACCTCGCTGGGCTGCCGTAGGCATGGGAGCCCGCGTGGTTGACACGCCGGGAGCTAGCGTGGGGGCCTACCCCAGAGAGCTGGCTGGGCCTCCGAGGAACCCCCTCACATATCCCCACATGGCGCCTGAACGTGGGTCTCGTCTTCAGACGAATTCGAGGTTGCTAGCTCCCCGAGAAATGCGTTGCTGCAGTCGTAGCCCGCTACCCTTTGTCCGGAAGACTTCGGACGAAACGTCTCGCGCCAGTCAGTTGCAGGCAGACAGTTATGATGCCCGATACAGCCGTGACGGCAAATGTGTAAACCTTCCTACACGCACCAGTCGGTGAGTCAGTAGGATACCTCCGAGCACCGCAGTCGCGGCCCGCTTGCGAGACGGGAGGTGCGTAGGCCTTGTTCCAACATGGCGGCGGGTCGCCTTCCTCGTAGCGCCGTCCCCGTGCAGTCGCGCCGGCGGCGCCGGTTGAAGTTTCCCGCAGGCGCGGCGGACACTACCGAGCGAGGGTGCGGTGTTTGGGAGCTCGCAAGCCGCACGATGAGCCCGCCGCTACTGCGCTTCGAGTCCGAGGCGGAGTGTTTGCTGATTTGACGCCTGACAAAGAGCGAGGGGGATCGCTGAAGAATCAGTCTCCTCTCGCTGCGGGGGGAAGCGGGAGCAATGGGACCGTTGTCTCCGCGCTTCCGGAGTGCGTGCGTCTCGATGCCGTGAAGTCTCCGCTCGAGATTGCGTTTAGGCAGTAAGAGCTTCGCGCGGCTCGGCAGCGGGCTCGTTGGTCGCGAGCACGGTGTAGTGGTCGCGAGAGATCGCCAGTCTTAGTAAGAGACGGACTCTCAGGCGACCTATACCGGTGATGTGCGCCCGTAAGCCGCTGGTATTGCGGTTGGCGCTGGCTCTACGGCAGCTTGTATTGCTGCGAGTGAGTTGCAGGAGCCCGCCTGCTTGATGCTGACGCTGCTTTGCCGACCAACGCACCAGGCCGAAATAGCTCGGACGGGCGTTTCGATGCCGACAACCCGTAATAGTCAGGCGAGCTGCCTCCTGGCGGGGGTGGCTGCTGGAGCACAGTTGCCGGACTCGTGATTCCGCGAGCAAGCGAACGTGCAAGGGGGAGTCCCCTCGGGCATCTTTGTTATACCCCTGTCACACGGCAGATCTAATGACATTTACAGCAAATGTCATTCGCTCTAAATGTCATTAATTCGGCGCTACACGAGAATACCGAATGACATTCAAGGCGAATGACATTTACCGGCTAACTGAGGTCTCGGACCTCAGTTACACCTCAGTTGGCGGCCGAATGAGTAGCCTCGACAGCAGTAGCGCGTCCCTAGACAGAAAAATTCAGTAATAAACCTGAGAATATTATTTCTAAAAACTGTCGGTAAACTTATATTTGCTTCTTTGTGTTGTTTTTCAAATAAAAAAAAGATAAATAAGTACTAACAAAAAAGAAAATCTCGTCCCCAGTGCGCGCGCTAGCCGAATCCGGATTTTTTGCAGACTTGTCTCGGCTTGTGATGTCTACTAATGCCACTTAAATCGATGGTTTTCTTGTTTTTTTACTTAAAAAATTATCCTTTGTTACGTTTTTTTTTAATATTACGTGTAAAAACATTCTAGATGCGCTTGAAATGTAATTTTTGCGGTTTTGCGAGCTCGCTAATCGTCACCGCTATCGCAATCAAATGACATTTGTTTCGCCGTGTAGACCCGCACGGCCGAGCCGAATGTCATTAACAGCTAATGTCATTCACTTTGAATGACATTAGATTTGCCGTGTGACAGGGGTATTACCCTATTTGGCGAGATCGTCGATAAGGTTTCCGGCCAGTCACAGGAGATTGCGGAGTCCCGCTGCTCCCCACTTCAAGTTTGGGAATCGTTTGCACCAGTCGGTGAGAGCGAGACCTGCAGCATACGGATACCACCGGGAGCCACGCCAGTCACCACTGCCACGGACAGCGAGGATGGCCTGCTGAACCACCGGCGGGGCCGAGCGCGGTTCGTGGAGCTACCTCCAGTTGCTGCTCCGGCCTGCCGGGCGGCAGCCAACCGTTCGGGAGGACCTGCGGCCGAAGCGGCCACGGAACCCAGGAGGCGGCGGTATCTGGCGCCTACGCGAGCGGCGCGAGCCTTCGGGCAGCCGCAGTGGGCGCGGCCGTTCCTGTTGCCGCCTCGAGCTGGGAGTGGGGGTCGCATCATGGCGCGACCCCGGCGTTCGTCGGCTGCGGCTGCAGGCTACCCCCGGGCCTGCCAACCTGCTGTGCTGCCCAACCGCGAGAGACTCGGAACCATTGCAATGTGTTTGCGGGTTTGTGAAGCGAGCATCGCGACGACGGCATCGTGTGGCGAACCTTGGTGTGGACTGGCATGGGAGTGGCGTTTGGTGGCTGCTTTGCTGACTTGAGGCGTCGTGACGAGTGTGGTGTAGCGTGGCGTCACTCGCCCTCAAGTGGCGTCCAGTTTTAGGGGGGAGGAGTGTGGGAATCGTGGAGAACCGCGAGCTGTGATCCCGAGCCAGCGCGCGCTTCGGGAGAGACGCTTGTGCGCTGAAACCGGTCCGGCGCTCCGCTGGTTCGTCAGCGTCCCCCGAGAGATGGCGCCACCGATGTGTGCGGGGATAGGCGCGCGGGCGGCGCGAGCGTGCGCGCACGGGAGTCGGGAGAGTCCTGTCGGAGACCCGGTTGGGGCGAAATCGGCGGAACGCGGCTGTGATGGATACATGCATCTCAGGTGGGAGCTTTGTTTGTCGCGCGCCGTGAGTGCCTGCGTACCCGTTCGCGGTCACGACCCGGACGGCGTGATTCGTGAACGCCGTCGAGCCTTGTGCTCGCATGCTTTGGGAGTCCCCAAATAAACGGCTGTGCTTCGGCACTACTGTCTACTGTGTTCTCGTATCGGCGAACCTCGCTGGGCTGCCGTAGGCATGGGAGCCCGCGTGGTTGACACGCCGGGAGCTAGCGTGGTGACCTTACGCCAGGACTGGCTGAGGTCCCCGAGGAACCCCTCATATATCCCACACTATTATGAAGGCGTCGTGACGTGCGTACGTGCTGGAGCGCTAAGAGGCAGCGAGTTAGGTCTGATGCTAACTATGTACTCATGGAAATGGCAAATAGCACGATAGTGCGGCGTGTATCTAGCGGCTCAAGTGATAACTATTATTTGATTTGGGTAACGCTAAGATGACGGTCATACTTGCGTGTAATAAATTATGCAGCTCTCTTTTGAATAGATACCAGCAGGACGATTAGGTAGTTTTGGTGAGGGGACCAGATTGCTGGCGCGAATTCTAGCTGTGGACGAAAAAAGGTTAGATACGCATGTTTGCGGCAAGAGGTAGTGCGCATCGTAAATTTCGTCGCAGATAACAAAATGATTTAGAAGCCTTTGCGCAGATAGCGGAAATGTGGGTACTCCACGAGAGATTAGGTGTTAGATGAACACCCAGGTATTTATAAGAAGCGGCTTGCGAAACTGCACTGTTGTTGGAATAAAATTCTGAATTATCGCGTCTTCGACTGAAAGAGATTACTTTGCACTTACTGAAATTAAGTGACATTTGTCATGTGTTACACAAATCGTAGATTATGTTTTAGCCATTTTGTAGAAAGGTGGTCGTTAAGGCAATTAATCGTACGATATATAATGTAATAGTTAGCAAAGAGTCGTATCCGTGATGAGATGTTGAGGGGCAGGTAATTTGTGTAAATCAGGAACAGTAACGGGCCCAGGACGCTGCCCTGCTGTACTCCGGAAGTAACATCAACGAGGTGTGAGGAAAAGCTATTGACCACGGTAAATTGTTGGCGCATAGACAAAGTTCCGAATTCATGATAAAGTTAAAGAACCCAGGCAAAGGGCTGATAAGTTTCAAATGAGGCAGGAATGAGCAACATGGTCGAACGCTTATGAAAAATCAAGAAAAATTCAGTCTGTTTGTTGGTTTGCATTCATGTAGAGAGTGTAGGTCAGTTGAAAATTCCAGCAGTTGTTTATCACATAACAGGCCTTTTCTGAAACCGTGCTGATGGACGAAAAAATAGGTGTTGGATTCGAGGTGATTATACACGTTTGATGCAATTATGTGCTCCAGTAATTTACAGCAGATGCACGTCAAAGAAATCGGCCGATAATTTTCGGGTGTGTGTTTGTTATTGGCTTTGAAAATGAGAACGACCTTGCCGATTTTCCAGTCGGCAGGTAACTGACCTGATGGCAATGGCTTGCTGAAAATGTGGAACAAAATTTGACTAAAGGTGAGCATGATTGTTGTATATTCGTATTGGTTCCGTGACACCATCGGAGATGGCGCTGTGGTCTGTTGTCATGTCGTGTATATAAGTGCACTGTCCATAAACATACGGCAGTCGGCGGTAGCCCACGGCGGCGTTCGTGTGTGCCAGTTTGTTCCTTCCGAGATAGCTGCCCACCG
This sequence comes from Haemaphysalis longicornis, assembly GCF_048455015.1. Classification (NCBI taxonomy): domain Eukaryota; kingdom Metazoa; phylum Arthropoda; class Arachnida; order Ixodida; family Ixodidae; genus Haemaphysalis; species Haemaphysalis longicornis. Next base: position 44,226,558 of record NW_027526335.1, on the reverse strand, counting down.
CGCCGCAACACCACAATGGTGTTCTATAATATTTTCGAGTTCATGTTATGGAGACCAAATTAAGTGGAGACTTTAAGACTGCCAATAAGTGAAGCGATGCCTTCAGGAGTAATATTAATTGGTTACGTATATCTGTAATCGTATTCGGGCACAATGGGTATGGTGGAATGATCTTCCCGAGTGAATACCGACGAGAAAAAAAGATTGAATGCATGCGTACACGCATGGTCTTCAAGGGGAATACCGTTGTCGCAATGTAATGCTATGTTGTGTCTTCCAAAACTTTCTGATGTTGCTTTTTAACAGTGAAGGTAAACCCTCGGAAAAGTATTTTTGTTTGGCCCTGTGTACTGCAAAGTTAAAAGTTCTCAGACATTTTTTATATATGGCCCATGAAGACGCACTGGAATTAGCTTTAGAACTCTTATAGGATCGTTTCTTTTTGTGTCGCATATTTCTGAACTGTCTGTTGAACCACGGATTAGATTTTTAGTAGTGATTAAGGGCACGTGTTTGTTGACCAGTTCGGCTATCTTGTTCTTGAAGAGCACCCAGCTGTCATTTGCAGACCGGGAATTGAACGAGGGTAAGAAGGATTCATTGAAGAATTACTCCAATTCGACGTTCATTTCCCTGTAATTACCTTTACTGTAATCGCGTATTTTTTAAATGATGGCACCGGAAAATTTCAAACGAACGTGAAATGTGAACTGAAGTTTATGATCGCTGAAACCATCGATGTATGATAGATCCTACGCTTTCAGGTGCAGTGGTTAATGCAAGATATAACATGTTAGACCCTCGAGTGTGTTCGTTTATAACTTGCACGATATTGGAGTCTAAGGTTTAATTAATGAATTCAGTTGAAGTGCTTCAAGGGGCTGACAGGAGCGACCAATCAATGAGAGGGAAATTAAAGTCCCCAAAAAGGTAGACTATATCAGCAGGGCATTGTTTCAAGGCACAAGATATACCTTCACGCAGTCCCTCCACGAAAAGATGGATTGGAGTCGGGCGGGTGGTATAGTAGGCGCCTTTTAAGACCTTGATGGATGTCGTCACGCATGCAGCCCAAGTTATTTGAACAGAAGCGTTCGTTTCAACCGAAAACGACGATATCTCGTTTCTAACTGCGATCAGAACACCACCACCACCCCTCCTGTATGTTATATCGCATCTATAAACGCTGTAGTTCCTTTTTTTTGTTAAAACGTTCGCTATGACTGATGTCAGAATGTAGCCAAGTCTCAGTTAGCACCCAGTTGTCGCTACACTCTAATCCTGGTAACCCATAATGTAACTTCTAAACGGAAGTAACCTATAAAATAAAGGTTACAATGGATTCATTTTGATGTTTTCTTTATCCCAGTCCGTTCTAAGGGTTACAAGCGTGAGGTTAAAAGCGATTTATAGGTTACAATAACGATTTATAGGTTACATCAACAAAATCTGACATGTAACCTCTACGTTGTAACCTATAAAACGCCCTGTAACCTCTAAGAGATGCTCGTCGTGCCTTCTCTCCCGGCGGCCGTTGATTTCTCCGTTGCATGACGGGATATAGAGAAATGGCGGCGCCGGCAGGCCCGGTGGCCGCGTTTTCGCGCCACTCGAGCCTTTTAACCGCTGTGATACCCCTACGGTGAAGCGAGGATTGCTGTTACAAGACTTATTTGTCGGCGTGAGTCGCGGAGGCTGCGGCGAGCCAATTTGTGACTGGCAGCGCTACACGGGCCGTTGTTCTACAACCAGCATCAAGTTCGCATGTGGGACCGATGCCCCGGCGCCAGTGAAAGCGAACTCGGTGAGTATATTCCCGTAACGGTTTCCGTGTTTTCATTGGATATATCTTTTCGGTGGGGGCTTTTGAATTTGAAATTGCAGCATTCGAGAGGGATTTTCGTTACCTGACTGGTTGCTTTGCTGGACGTTTTCGGTTGTCCGCGACGGCAATTGAATGAAATCACGGGCTTGCGTTCGTTGCGTCAGACTAGAGCGGACGATCGGGAAAGCACAGATAACGGCGCCCGTGACCTGCTTTCCGCTCTGTTTGCGGGCTTCGTCATGTGTTGGGCGTTTTGTTTACGCTGTTCACTGCATCGGGCGCACTTGACGAGTTATTGGCCCATGTAATTATCAGGTAGCTCGGTTTGAATAATTGAATTTTTTCCCATTAAAGTCTTATATTATCGCGCTATTCTCTGGGTGAATAATTGAATTTTTTCCCATTAAAGTCTTATATTATCGCGCTATTCTCTGGGTATTATCATTTTGTTTCAGTGGTCGGGAAATGTTCATTTCTCTCGCTGCATATATTCGGAATGGTGTCCATTTTATTGGTCTTGTAGTAATATATCCGGATAAACACAAGGTGTGTGCTGCAGAAAAGTAGTCCACTAAATGCTGCCCGAAATTTTTAAACTCACTTTTGTCCAGCACAAGCCTCTTTTTGGTGAAAGTTTGCCTTACGGCACAATAAAAAGTTTTCGTATGCACAACACTCTTCATTTTTTTCATTCTTTTCCTTGAGTGGGTAAATTTGGTGTAGTCATTTCGAGACAGCGGGCCATTTCCACCATGTTCAGTGGTTTATTATTCTCATTCGCACAAATCAGTCGTTTATTTTTTCGCGTGGTATTGCAGGGCAAATGATTGTCTCGCGTGATCATAGTGTAGTGCACTAAAGCGACTTTACAGAATGGTGGTATGTATGAGCCAGCATGCACGCTGCTTGATTGTTGTTTTTTGATGATACAGAAATTGTGACGAATTACACAGAGACAAGTGCAGGTGTAAAAATGGGTTCTGCACCCTCATCGGTTCCTGGCTGTTTGAAAAGTGTGGTTGCATCTGGCTACCTATGCTATGACTTATCAGCACTACTGTTTTTTCTTGCAGGCAGTGTTCCTTCAGCTGACAGCCAGGACTCCCCTGTGTATGACACAAGTTGAAATGAAGTCTGATTTCAGCGGAAACCACGGCATGAAAATGCAATAACTAAACACATTCATTCAAATATTCTTTGTAAAGATGGCACCCAGGCCTGCACAGACAAAAGAATGATTCACTTGTAAAAATGCGAGGCCTTTCTTCAAGTGTTATGATGTTATACTTCGTATCTTATTTTGCCTTACGTTTAGTGACTCTTTCTATCAGTTCGTCACTACATGAACGTTATGAATTCACATAGCGATTTCCTCAGCATGGAGCTTTGTAGTGTTTTAGCAACTCTAGCTATTCTGTAAGATGCGTGGTTTTGCAGAGCCAACAAGAACCCTTTTTCTAAAATAGCTCTGTAAGAAATCTCCAGTTGTCAGTGAGTGCTTGTGCTGTGTTCTTTTCTTCGTCTTGTCAAGTTTGAGGTGTTCTTTCATTATGAATGTATACCAACTGCCCAGCTCTAAAGCCTATTACATTTTAACCCAAATAACCCTTCGAGTCATTACAGGTACAGACCTCCTGGGAATGCCACTTGAAGATCGGTGCAAGTTCTATACGTATCCTCTCCCACAACACATCTGGACGAAGAAAAAATGTAAGTTGGCGATTCCTTTTTACTGATAGCCGAGGAAGAAACCACCGATAAGAACACTTTACTTAAATGAACAACGTTTCGGCTTCCACGTGGGATCCTTGTTCAAAATGAAACTGCCCGTACAAGGGGGGGGGGGGAGGAGGATGTTTAAGTACAGCCAAAAATGTGACGCAGGTGGCGTGAGCATCGTGAAAGCACGTTTCCTGGGTTTAGTGTGACGTTCGCCCTGTTGCGTGTACTAGTGATTCCACATGAAGGCGCGGAACCGTTTTTGTTTTCTCTTTTGCAAATGTATGTCAGTTTATCTCGTAGCCCAAAGTTTCTGCCTGTTCTGGGTGAGCATGCAGAAACATTTGGCGAGATAAACTGGAACACGGCACGATTAAAATTCGGGAAGGTTGGCCGGTATGACTACAGTGGCTTCGCGTTGTTCTGAACAATGCGGCCAAATTACTCTGTGTAGCGATTACTGAAATGATGTGAAATTATTAGGAAAGGCCGTAAATCACTCCTCTGGTGTGGCCTTTCATTTCATTCTCTGGTGTCCGTCTTCATTTCCGTGCAATATATTTTTCGTACTTCAAATGCCTGTGGTTTGGTGTGAGGGGCTTATGGTTGCACTGGATTTTTTCTTTTTCTGAAATTTTCTGTAGATGGCTCTTCAAGGTGGGTAAATCCAAGTGACGGCCCCTCACATATATACCTCCATCTGCGGCAGCAGGGAACAAGATGACCACGGGAAATCTTCAGCGTGCCCTGATTTTGTGCCTGCTTGTGTACTATGTAAATTGCGAAACTTATCTCTGAATTTTTCCAAGCGCCTTTTTTCATGCAGGAAATTATAGATACCATTTAAAGTTTGTCCAAAAGACTGATTGCAATCGGCCTAGAAACTTGTTAGTGCTGCATAAAAGACGATAACTTGACGTGGGAATCACAACTCAGGTGAAACTGAGGAACCTAAGAGGGAAGTGTAAAGATGGATTCGTAAAGACGAGTGAACTCCAAGTGTAAAATTAGACTGAGTGAAACGGAGAATATAGAGTAAATAGCCATAAACACTGCTTTGTATGAAAAAGTGAATTTGTAATAAATGTTCTTTCTACTTTCCCACATTCTGTGTTTTTTCTGTGGGGAACCATGACAAGAACGCTGTACTGGGAAAGTGCACCCCTGAGAACCATCTTATAAATGTAGCTCAAGCTCGAATTCGTCTGAAATTGTTCAATGGCAGTATCCAAACAATTTGAAATGCTTTGCATACATCCGCGCAAATATTGAGGTAAAGAATTTGTATATTTGGCCATGTTTGGGAAGCTGTTCACTCAAAATTTAATAAATAGGTTTAATAAGGATATATGAATAAACCGAATTTTACCTGGAAGTCTAAAGCAACATAGGAAACACCAATTCGCCCAGGAATCCGCACTCGTCTAATACTCATTAAGGAACGATAATAACATTGGGGTGGTTCGCAGCTTTGCTTTTTAATAAATAGCCCACAGGTGTTTCATAATAATAAATGACCATGTTCAAAACTACTGATGCCAAGCTTCTGGAAATGTGCTCCTGTTAAATGCGCAAATATGTGTGCATGTACTGCCATTCTCTTTTGATAATCATGGCCTAGGTTGTCAGACAAGAATTCTTGGCTTAAGGCTATGTTATCATAACTTTGGCGTCCTTTTGAAGTATGCTATCAAGTGCATGTTTCCACTCAAGCTTGGTTTCACTAAAGCCTAATGTTGTTTAGCTAAAGCTCAATTTACCAAAAGACCTATCATGCATGTTTGATATTGATACTGGTTTCTTAAACGGCACAAAGCTGATGCAAACATCAAATTTAGTTATGCCTGTTTATAAGACCTAAGCGTTGCCAATACTCACGAAGATTTTTGGGTGCCAACCTGGGTAACGATTATCGAACAGGTAATGCAATGCATATATATTAAGAGAACATTTTCAAGCTTTTTGGCACTGCTGTTTTAGGAGTTATAAAAGTAACTTCTCTTTTAGCCCCAGCCGTGTGGCCGGCAGTTTATTCAAGGAACGAAGAAAAGACACCCGACGCAAAAGTTTAGACGACGCAATGGACAGCATGGTCGCACATATCTTCCACTAACGCGATGTCTGTTTACCACGCGGGAAAGGCGCCTTCGGGGTGTCGCCACAGCGGCGCCGGCAAAAGCGCGCCTGGCGCGCAACATCACACCTTCCAATTTGTGTGACCTTGGACGGCGGTAGATGTAACTTATATAAAGGTATACATGCTGAAAGCTGCAAAGTAACCCATAACTGCGTAACCCTTACGTGTATACGTATATAAAGGTTACGAAGATATAGGTTACATTTGTACCTTATAAACTATAGGTTACAAAAATTCGAAAATGTATACCTCAATTAAGGGTTACCCAGCTTAGAGTGTAGTACTGTCGTCCAAGTAAGAACACAACTGTTCGCGTTTAGGAAGTAAGCTTCGAATGTTGGTGTACGTAACCAATAACGACGGCAATTCTTTAGTTGAGTGGTTCTTAGGTCGCAAATGGTGGACGGCTGTTCTTAGCTATGTGTTCGAAGCGATAACAGTATCAGTTGCGGGGTCGTATATGTAGTTTTTGTTGTCCACGCGCATTATATCCCCCGATAGCTTAAATGTCTTATTTTCTTTTCTGGCGAAGGCTATTAGTTTTTTTCTGGCTAGCCGGGTTGAAAAGGCGAAATCTTCACCGATCGAGAAAGTCGACCCCTTAAGCCTGTGCGCCGAACCTAGAATGGTTTGTTTGTCCTTGAAGAAGCAGAGTTTCGCAATTGTGGGTCAGCATTTATCGGGAGTAAACCTTCCCAACTTATGCAAGCGATCGAACTGAAGGTTGTCGGCGGTACCGTCAAGCTTATCTGAGCAGAAATTGACTATTTTCTGCTCAGAGGCAGGCCAGTCTTCCTTGGGGTCATCCTCAATACTATAAAACAAGTTACAGCACCGAGCCCTGTTCTCCGCATCATCACACCTTGCTGTGACAGTAATCTCTCGTTTAAGCGGCTTAAAGTGTCGCTGGATGTAGAACAGTTCGTGGTGCTGTGCGACGCAACTTTAGTTTCCAGTGTTCCTAGCCGTTCGGCTAGGCGCTTGAGCTCGCTATCAGTTGCATCTTGCCTCTCCTTCAGACCTTTTAGTTCAGTTAAAACAGCACCCTGCCCTCCTTCAAGCATGGCCATACTTTCAAGGAGAGAAGCACGTGCTTCAGCTATCTTAGTTTCATCACCGGGACCGGGGTTTAATTCCACGTCACCAGAGAGCAAAAGTAGAAATTGTGACATACCGGCACCAAACCGCGATAGCAGGCACAACACTTGTTTTATTCATAAAAAAAAAAAGTTCCCGCGTTTTTGCAGCCGCCCCTCCATAGGGGCGATTTCCCGTGCAAGCCGGGTGAACTTCCCAAGCGTTGTGGACCCACAAAAGGGTCGAGCGCCAGGTCGGGGAGTCGCTTGTACCTATTTTACCGGTAGGTGTCCGGAGCCACCAAGGCACACGAATGCACATGCTGCCTTCCACAGCCACGGTGGAGTCTCAACTCACCACCGCCTGTGGCAGGACGTGCCGCCAGACTCTTTCACCCCCGGCAATGGCGCAACACGGCATGATGGCCGGGGGCCCCGCCAGATGGACAAGGGTCAGGGGCCCCTCGCAAGGGTAAAAGCAGCTTTCCAGACGTGAATTCCCTTTTCAAGGGTCCGCACTCGACCAGGGACGCCTGTACCATTAAAAAAACTGGTGGGTGCCCGGCGGTACCATGATTCGAACCCGGTACCTCCCGCATACGAGGCGAGTGCCGTACATACCTCTGAGCCATCGCTGCGGTTCATCGTGCCCTGGAGCCAGCGGACACCGCTATTAGACAATAATCGTTGCCCCTAATACATTCAGCAGGGTTGCGGTAACTAACCTGAAGGTACAGCAGACGTAAGTGCCCCATCTTCGTAGCAGTGCCAAGCCCAAGGATGGTGGGAGAGAGCAGCTGCTTATACCCGGTGCCCGGCACTTCGAAGAATGACGTGGTAGAACCAAGGTAGCGAAGCTTCGGGCTAAAAGCGGTTCAGAACTTATTGCCAGCGACACCAACACTGGGGTTATGGGAGGGGCGGTTGAAACGCGACTGGGTGTGGGGGGAACAAACACTAATAACGAAAAACCAAGTTTAATTCAACAATAAAACAATATTTGTATTTTACGAGCGATAATTATTTCCGAATGACATTTATTTAGGCACAGTGCTCAAAGAAATAATGAAAATGTTATTCATTCTCAAAAACCTAAGGCCTTACAAAAAATTAGCCGTGGCTTAGCTCGGCTATGCCAGGATATACGTAGCGTGAGCTAAGGTTCAGCTGGGTATTCTTAGCTTACCTGGTTGTCTAGGATTAGTTTGATTATCATGCTTACTTCTGCTTGAATGACACACACACGGTATACGCATTATGTGACATTGACCATCCCTCATATGCGCTCGAAGCGTTGTACACCTATTGCTGTAGCACGATCGCTGGTGCTGGAGCATTTGGAACGGGAATACGGGGACTCTCTGCACATATACACTGATGGATCAGTTGACGCAAAACGTGGTGTGTGCGCGGCGGCTTTTTTCATACCCAGTTTGAATATTTCGTGAGCTGCCAGGGTGACGCCTTTGGTTTCATCTACAGCGAGTGAGTGTGCTGCCATAGAAGCTGCGTTGCGCCAACTGTCATCGTTTGAAAGGCAAAAAGTCACAATATTCAGCGATTCAAAGTCAGCCCTTCACCTGTTGCAGCGGGGTATACCTGTTTAAAAGACCTGTCAGCGATCTCTAGTTCTACTAAAGCGGCTTAAGCATGAAGGCTTCACCGTGCAATTCCAGTGGATCCCGTCGCATGTCGGTGTAGCGGGAAACGAACATGCTGACAGCTTAGCCAAGGACGCCTTATCTTCTACAAGGACGGTGCAAACGCGGTGTGATTTCCAACGCATACACAAACAGACCGTTTGCGAGCACTTTAGGCAGCTGTGGCGACCAGTACATCAACCAGTCGTGACGAAAGGCCTGAAAAAAAGCCGAAGCCTGTCTGCTCCACCGAGTAAGAACAGACTCAGCCCGTACACCAGCTTGGCTACATAAAATCAACATTGTTTTATCCCCTTTGTGCCCCTCATGCAGTGTGACTGGGGACATTGATCACTTCATCATGAACTGCTCCAAAACCAACCCTGAGCGGACGAACTTTTTTCGTGAACTCCAGAAGTTAGGAGTGCCCCATGCTACATCGGAGGACATTATTAGGACCACTGGATTGTGCGAAGAGAGGTGTCTCATCTCCTACTCGGATTCTTGCAGTCCACAGTATACTAAGTGAGGTGTGGTGACATTGTGTGTCTGTTATTTTAGGACTAAGTGAGGTGTGATGACTTTGAGAGTTTTGACATGGCATACATTGGGGACGATTAGGCGGAGCAATTGCCGGCAGCTATGCAAGGCTAAGTCCACCTTATTCAACAATACTTACTTACTTACTACTACACATGTATATTTATCAAGCAGCTCCGGCGCAGCGTCACCAATTGTCCCAGAGCTAAGCTGGTTCCACAGGCGCAGGCCGGTGTTGCTGCGACGCACGAGCCGTCGGTTGCACACCCGGCCACCCCTCGCATGATCATCAAGTGGACCAGGCCGCCACGTGCGGAACGGAGATCAGCGAAGACGCTGGGCGCGTGGGGTGTGTTGTGCGAAGAGAGGTGTCTCATCTCCTACTTGGATTCTTGCAGTGTATACTGGACTAAGTGAGGTGTGATGACTTTGAGAGTCTCTGATATGGTATTGGGGACGATTAGTTAGGCGGAGCAATTGCCGGCAGCTATGCAAGGCTAAGTCCGCCTTATTCAACAATACTTACTTACTTAATAGAGACGTCGGGCAGCGAGCAACGTCAGGGGGATGAAACTTCGCTGTTTTTCTGTCCCGTGACCGCAGCGATCTGAACGTTTGGGGGCTGTACTACATTCGAGCATAAATGAACGTTGTTGTTGCATTTTATATTTATTACCAGGTCACTTATTAATTACGGATTTTTTTTATATGAAAGTGAACTTAAAAGTTGCAGTTCGAGATTGCGAAAATACGAGCGCCACCCGGAGTGGAAAAGGGGAATTGCGCCTTCCTACTTCGCACCGCTGAAAAGGGGCGTTTCTTGTCGCGCCCACAGGTATGCTACGGTCCACGGTGTTCCGGAGGCCGTTTTTACCACAGTAAAGATTGTTTCATCGAAACAGACGCATGAATGGATTCGCGCCGTCATCTCATATCGTGCTGTACTGAGTGGTACAAAATCTTGACGCCACGCCGGCATAAAATTCTTCCGGATCCCGGCGGACGAAAGGTACGGTCTGCATGTTGCTCGTTTTGTTTTTCTACGCTTGCACGACATAGCAGGTTGCGGTTGCAGCAGTAGCTTTACAACCTAATTGAGCATACACGTGCACTATTCATTTATTACATTTTGATTGCGTTCTTTGCCTCTTGAGTTATGCATGAAATGCACGGCAGAGCACCTGGCAATTAATCCAATGACTACATTAGCTACACACGTTTGTTTATACGTGCTTTCTTCATTTATTGCGTTTCGATCGTGTGTTTTGCATTTTAGCTCCAGTGAATGCACGGTATGCAGCAAAAAGTATTTGTGGCAACATATACAACAACTAAGGGAACAGTACTCTGTACTCTTTTTATTATCTTTTGATTGCCTGCGTTTAGTTTGTTTTCGTAGCATGCGCTGTTGTTATTATTAATATAATTATGATTAATATTGTTATCAGTATCATTATTAACGTTATTATTATCAATATATTTATGTCCACAGCTGGAGGAAGGCATCTCCCAAAGACTCAAAGGGCGGTTCCATAAGTTCATAGCAAGTGTTGTTAGCACTATGTTAATTAAGTAGTGATTATATTGTCACGAAGCCAAAGATGACGTAGTTGTCTTCAAGGAAAACAAGTATATTTTTATAAATTCAATATAAATTGTTTACACATGTGAGTTTACACGGGCGCTATTAATTTACTGTGTTTCAATTGTGTGTTCTGCATTTTGTCTTCACGTGAATCCGCAGCATATAGCAGAATGAATTTGTTGCACTAAATATACAAACTAAGCAATTACGGTATATGTTTATATTACAATCATAACTATAATAATTACGACACTAATGATTTATAATTTACGCTTCATTTCCATGCTACGAGTTTCAGCTTTAAGTACAAGTACGACATATTCACAAGAACGCAGTTACAGCTATAAGCCGATAAATAATTAGACAATGCAGGCTTAACATGTGCTAGTAATTTATTAGAGGTTTTTAAATAAGGCTTTTATTACCGGTTTACTGCAGGGCCCGACAAATACCAGAAGAATGCATAGTGTGCAGAAATATATATGCATGAATAATTGTTTAGAGATCCTGGTGCGGGATCGGTGCTTTTGTCTGCAGAAATGTATTTTGGATTAGGGGAAAGGTGGGTCCTTCCACCGAACATTATGATCGCACAAAAAGAAACATCTGTCCGCGTCTCTTAATAATAAAAGCTGATTTTGATTTATAATTTGCCTTCACGATTGGTGTTGTCTTTGTAGCCAAAATCAAATTAAGAAAGAGATTCCTAATATATCAGGTAGATAAGGTTCATGTCGAATACAAATTCCAGTTTTCACTCAAAACTATCGTATGAGCGCCTGAAAGTAGCAATAAAGCTAGTATTCATTCTAACCCAAATATACACGCGTGCATCTTGATGTTCCAGATCTCGCGTTTGGCTCCATGTGCGAGAAAGCAGGGCCAGGCTCATTTACCACCTCGTCAGATCTACAGCAGCTACCGGCTGTGTCCTGCCCATTTCACCAGCAGAGACTACGCGGACCTTGGACAGACAAAACACTGGACAGATACGCACTGGCTGGATACCTAGTTATTAGCATGCGGCCATGTGCCATACACTTTTGTATGCGACTAAAAGCGTAAAATATCCAAGTTGTTCTTTTACTGTATGAATCTAATTAGGCAATAAAAATGACAAAAAAACTGTGCTATTTATTCATGTCTAGTTTGTGTGTACTAGTAAACCAAAACGACGTCGTACTTAGAATAAGTGGCGCGAAAAGAAGTGGACGCGCAAAACTTCATGCAATCAGAACGAAACAATTGCCCTTTCGATTGATTGATTGTAGGGTTTAACGCGCCGACGCAACGCAGGCGATGAGGCGCGCCGTAGTGGAGGGCTCCGGATTAATTTTGACCACCTGGGGATCTTTATCGTGTGCCGAAATCTCGTACACACGGGCGTTTTTGCTTTTCGCCTCCATCAGAAAAGCGGCCTCCGCGGCCTGCCCTTTCGATTATGTGGCGGGTTGCGCAACAGGAACAAGATCGCGCGCTGGCCATCTGAATATCTTCTACTCGCTCAATTTTCCTTGCACGTGCGTCCCAATTGAATTTGGCGCTAAATTGGCGCCAAATTTGGTGCGACGTTAGGCCGCGTTGAGGCGGAGCCGTAAATAGGCTCCCACCTACTGCAGGATCGTTGTCAATAAAGTATTTTCCAATTCAATAAAATCCTAGTAGCAAGTACGCGAAAGGTATAAAAAAAAGCTATGTCAACATTTTTATGTCACGGCTGATGAAACAAGAAGCTCATAATTTATACTGTAATCATGAATAAGAGCGTCAGTAGTTTATTTCCTTGTAAGTTGTAACTGACTTATGTGTACTATTTTAAGATTGTTTGCAACTATGGGTGCTAAAAAGGACTTCTCAGCGTCCGCATTTAAAGATAGTTACGTGACAAGTTGAGTAAGTTAAGGCTGTGTGTGCGGTAATTACCTACGGAACCTCAATCGAAGCTTGTTTCAACGCTCATGCTCGCGGGAAAAATTTATGCAGCGGGCGCTTGTGGTTTCACATACAGGCAGTGTTTTTCATTGTTTCTACAGGGGGAATGTTGGGAAGCGAAGGCAGACTTTATTACGCCTCGTGCAGCGAAGAAAACTCTGGACAAATTACGAGAAGTCGGGAAGCTTAGGAACTTGTTTTTGCAGAGACTGGGGCACGACATATTGCGATTACACGAGCTGCGAAGAAAGGCTTCAATTAAGACGCGAAGCGTAACCTTTAATTGGCACCCTGGCCCTCACATTGTTACTGGTATCACGGCAAGATTCCTTTGCAGGTCTCCTTCCGGTACGACTGTGGGGCAAGCCACGTGCCAGTATCATCACGACTAATTGGCACTGAGTGACATTGGTACTTCGGCGATGTCCTTGCACAGGCCTTTCTTTCAGCATAGTTGGCCAAGCATGACATGCGCCGGAATCACGACAGACGCTCAACCATAATTTTTCCAGCTTTTTGATGCTGCAACGTTTCGTGTTTCAAACCAAGTACGTCAAGGATTCCACTCGGAAGACTCGTTGCGCCATGATGCATCCGGAATCGTGGCTGCAACTTTCCCGTTGCCCGACAATGTCATTGTTTTTGCTGTTACTGGCGACGGAAATATGCTATGGAAGCATTAGAGTCGTAAAGCGCCGGGATTTTCTTCAATCCCTAGCCAGCCCAAGAGTGCACACCGCCGTCATCTCTTGCAAGTGGCACTGGGACAACATCGACGCCTCGTGGATTCGTCGGCTCCCTCAGGCTGCCAGCCACTGGCTCGCCTGGCAGCCGGGACTCATCGCAATGCTCGAGGCTAACCAGGCTTACGGCAGAGAAACGATTCTTTTAGTGCCCTCACTGGGAGCGAAAGGTCACTTGGGGTGCATCCAGTTCATTAATGCTCAAGCCGCTTCAACGTACCAAACAGTGTGGGTTCTCTTGGGCTACGGTCAAGGCTTAGAGAATTTGTCGAATCACTATCTTAACTATCATGAAAGTCGCATGTGTGAGACTGGCTTCGTTTGCACAACAGACGAGTCGGCCGGGTGCACCGGTCGCGTGGAACGCTTTAGAATCCTGGCAAAGAACTGCCACCGCCGGCACGATGGCCATTCCCTGACAACTGACGTGTTCCCGAACGGAGCAGTTGTAAATGTTGCCTGCGGTCATTTTACGCCAGACATGACCAGCTGCCAGGCGTTTCCTTTTATTGACATTATCTCCTTTATGCGGCTTCAAAACATCACCGTCAACGAGAAAATGTATTCAGACGCGAACTCTTACGGCTATGAAATGGTATTCGGTCTCGTCGACATCGCGATGATTTCCGTACAGGCCTCTGACTTCTTGACCATCTGGTTCGATATTCACGGCGTTGTACGCTATCTTCACGACACCTTCTACGCAGAAGAGCCTTACACTGAGACAATGTCCTTCTACAGCATCTTGGGTAACTCTAGGCTCGTTTTTACGGCTCTTGTAGTGGCCTTCTTGTCAAATGCATTCATGATGACGTTTATGGACATTCTGGAGTTCCGATCACACTTTTTTGATCATGCCTGTGACTCAGTGGCTTTTGTCGCGGCTGCCATTTATGCCAGGTCTACTCCAGTGCTTGTCCGAAGGCTCTGGAGGTGGAGCCGAAGTACAGCAGTATGTTTTTGGATCTTGGGTATCTTCCCACTGTCATCGTACATGGGAAGCCATTTTGTGTCTACGCTGAGCGTTCGGAAGACTCCAAACCCCGTAGACACTCTGATAGAGCTCGAACAAGCCTTGGATACCGGTAATGCTTACCCGTGCGTAGTCGCGACTTCTGCATATCACTACACGCTGATATCTAACGTGAGCAGAAATTCGCTGGCCCAAAAACTGAGCCTGGCTTTCAACGCGAACAGCGCCACCAAACAGCTGGAGAAAGCTACGTTAGACGACTGCCTGAGGTGCGCGCTCAAGCCGAACCATGTGTGTCTGACCCAAACGCAGTCACTGCTCTACGTCAAAAACGTCAGCCACAGAATAGTCCCGTCCAGAGAGGCGCTCAATCTCATGTTGGTCACAACCATCGTCCGCAAGACTTTCCCGTTGAAGCCGGCGTACAGTCGCTTTCTGCTCAGACTGCACGAGGCGGGCCTACTAGACCTTCTCAAACCCGCGCGAGGTGTTGTGAACATCATGTGGATGAACGCTGCGACGGTTATAAACGACCGTTTTCAGGGGCTGGCCGGTTTCTTCAAGTTTTTTGGTGCATCAATGGTGGTTGCGATAGCAACGCTGGTTGCCGAAATCTTGATTGCGTCCCTGATCCGATATAGTTACGTTCCTTGAAGGGGTGTTTCTGGGATTCACAAAAAAAAAAGTATTTTTTGCAACGTATCACGCGTGTGAGTTGTTTCAGACGCCGAAGGGCATTCTCCCTACATAACTTGCCTTGGGATATTTAGAGCACGCGGAGAAGGATAAGAAAAAGATATGCTGCAGTTTGCCGAAGGAGAAATCCTAGCTGACGGTCTAGCCTTCTACTCCAGATGGTAATGAAAATTGTGGCGAGCAACACACACAGAACGCACACCCGCACCCACACGCACACGCACAAAACTCACGCACGCGTGCGCACGCGCACATGCACACACACATGCAGAGAGAGAGAGCGCTTTTATCTACAATGGTGAGCCTCCTTAACCAACACAGCGTCCTCCGCTGCTCTACCTCTTCTGCCTGTATCCCTTCCTACGCGCTCGCCGCAACATCTTCATCTGGCGAGAGATTGCAGCAGGCGCGTTCTATAGCAATCGGTCGTGGAGCCTCGCATCTGAACAATCTAACACGGCTCACGGTTCCTTGCAAACAGACCACGTGCTGTGCGTAGAAGGCGACCATAACACGCACAGACAGGTAAGGGTAGGAGGGCTAGAGTGGGTCAAGCTGGCAGGACGGCAGCTCGCATTGTGTGTTAAACCTTTGCATTCAAGTTTGCCTTTCCTTCTGGTATAACATGAACGGACACTCCTTTGCAAGAGCATGCGTTTGCGTGTTTTACGGTGCTCACAATTTTTCCCCTGTCTCGCTCACTCGCCCCTTGCATTGCGGGAACTTGTCATGACCTTTCTCTGTCTGTGTGCTTATGTATTCATGGTTGCGTCACGTGATTTTTATGTTCAAGCAATAGACCAGTTGAGGCTCGGTACTCGAAAAGTCACGTAAACCTGCATTTGTTATGTCTTCAATAAAATCCCTGAAATCTTTGTGAAATCAACCTGACGCTGACTGCCGGTTCCCCAGGGGTATTTCTACCAAAAGTGACTCTTTCTATATCCGTCAGGCTAAGATAAGAAAATTTCACGACCGTTGCCCTATTGATGTAATAGCTCGCTGCTCATACTAGATTTTTCCTCATTGTTGAACCTTGTCGTTCGCACGTTGCCAAGGAAGTATCAATAAATACTTTCGCCCACTCATTTACGTGCACTGTTTTGATATGATTGATTGATTGTGGGGTTTAACGCGCCGACGCAACGCAGGCGATGAGGCGCGCCGTAGTGGAGGGCTCCGGATTAATTTTGACCACCTGGGGATCTTTATCGTGCGCCGAAATCTCGTACACACGGGCGTTTTTGCTTTTCGCCTCCATCAGAAAAGCGGCCGCCGCGGCCGGGAATCGAACCCGCGACCTCGTGCTCAGCAGCGCAACGCCTTAGCCACTGAGCCACCGCGGCGGGTACGTGCACTGTTTTGTTTGGCTTCATGAATGACACCGCAAAGCTAATCGGTCGGCTGATAGTTGACAAGTAAGAATGCGATGTAGCAGTATCGTAATCATTCCCTTTTAGGGAGAAACACCTCAGGTGCTCGGGCTGCTGGCGTCTCATGTCGTTGTCATCGTTCGTCGTCGTATTCTCATGTAGTCGCGGTACTAAAACACCGGGACACTCGTTTTCCATCGCCTCGCGCTAGAACATAACTCGTACTAAAAGAACACACCGGGACACCCGTTTTTCATTCGCGCTTGCTTGCTTGCTTCAATTTTCTCTCCGTACTCGCTTTAACTTTAAAATTTGCCGTTCTCCGTTTTGAATTTCATTTCTTCTCCGCCTTCGTAATTGGGATGTCGCGTATATCAGCGCGCGCTGTGTGACAAAAGTGGGACTTGCAATATTTGAATACACTTATACACTTCATGCTTCGCCCCTCCCCAGGTTTCACGTTAGTGGAAATGGCCCGGTTTTTTTTTTCTCTGTATTTTTCTTTTTTTTTCCTTTCTCGATACCATGCAAAGTGCCAAGAATGTTATTACATCTTGCAAGTCATTGAGCGCGAAGAGGTTGCCTAGATGCGAACCGTCATATCGCGCGTAACCCTGTCTCTTGCGGGGTTAATGTGACGAGGTGGAAGGGCACAAAAAATTGTGGTTGATTCCTCTGTCATAGGAATCGGTAAAACATGAAAGTGAAATGTACAGAGAAATCTGCAGCTGAGCATGATTTGCGAGTCGGCGGCTGTCTTGTGGGTGTGCTTGGCAAGCGACGTCTTGCTGCCGGGTCGCTTCGGCAAAGGTGTACTGGCGTCATGTCCGCGACGGATATGACGTCAGTGAAATCTTGGTGTATCCCGGCATAAAACACTTTCGTGTTAAAATATACAACCCGAAAACGAACGAACCTAAGTGTAACGTGCACTTTTATTCTAAAGGTTGCTTCCCCGCAAGAAAACCCTGTGTGCAGGGGTGCATCCTTTACAGGCCGCTTGCTTCGTTGTACTCGCGTCCCTTCCGTGACGGATATGACGTCACGCAAATATCTGTGTATCCCGGAATAAAGCATTTTCCTGTTAAAATAATTTTTGCCAAGGTCTTCTTTCAAATTAATAATCGATTTGTTACAATGCTACTCGCAATTGCTGAAAGTATCTGTCTGCTCTGAATTTTCTTTAGCCTATGTGGGGTTATTTAAATAGTCGTGATGAATTTGTGATGAACTGCCCAAGGAAGCTTGCGGCTTGCCTTTAAAAGAGGCCTGTGTGCCTTAGAGATGGAGTCGCTGCTTCTGGCGCTAAAGGACTGGGTACGAGAGTCAGGAATGCTAGGATTTTGCCAAATCCTGTTATCTTATTACTGTAAAAGTGCTCTTTTGGATCAGTTATACGCATTTTTTTGTAAATTAAAGTAGATTGGTATTTCTAGGTCCGTTGAAAAGCGTAGCGAAACCCATCACAATGTTTAATTAATATTCTAGCTGTAAATACTGTATGAATTACGGAGGATGTCCGAAAGCGAAATTACTTTTGCGATTAATAGAAGAACTGCAGGGCAACCGAATATTTCTCCAATGGCGTCAGATTGTGTGAGCATCACTTTTCGCTGAATTACGTCACCGAGTTATGTGTGTGATTTTGGTGTTATTAAGGTGTTGCGTGGGTGTGACTCGGACGGTCCTCCGCACGCGGCTGCCGTGTGTACGGGCTGGCGTGAGAGGCAGGCAACACAAAGGCAACCGTCCAACACAAGCAATGGCGGGGTTAGGACCGTCCGAGTCACACCCACGCAACATTTTGGCGCCCAACGGGGGGCGTGACGTGGAGGTGACGAGTCGACGTTGCCTCCGGGCGAGGAGCGATCGCCCCTCCGTGCCCCGCGCCGGTGGGTGCGGGTTTCCGTTACTACCCTTTCCACAAAGGGCATGGTGCAGTGAAACAGGCAAGTACCAATTTTTTCTTTATGAGTAAACTTCACACCAATAAACCATGAGGGATAGCCAGCTTTACAAATACCAAGCTTTACGCCGAGCGTTTTAAAGTCGGCTTCACCGTTTTACAGAAGCGCACTGCTTCGAAGACATTGTTCCAGGAGCAGATGAGCATTCGTGTCGAAATATAAAGGTCGGCCGAGGTCCGCCGACCTGTTTTGCGCACGTTTTACAGCGAACCTGTCCATGACAGGGATCTGTGATTTTATAACGTCCACAAGGAAACATTCTCTCCTAATCAGTGAGATCGGAGCCTAGTAAGAGCGAAAGAGCCAACAACAAAAGCAAACGTATAGCGCCGCTCGCGTCAAAGCTACATGTACCTGAGAATGTACGGCGTTGTGCGTGACATGGTGCGCTCCTGGTAAGTCGACCGAGGGAACATTTTGGTGCCATTTTGCTCTAGCGTCGTCCCGGCGCCACTAGCAGCATATCACAGCGACCACAAGGCCATCATCACTTGCGTGACACAATAAGAGGGACGTAAAAAGAAAATTACAAACATAGAGAAAATCTTTTATCTCGGTATTTGCGCAAACGATATACATTGTAATCACATAGTTACATGAAAAGAGTCTAATTAAATATTGTGTAATTACAGTTAAACCTAGAAATAACGAAGCTGACAAAAATTTTCATTGTTTCGTTACATCCAGGTTTTCGTTACATGCAGGTTTCGAGTTAAAGTACCGTGAATGAAGCAGAAACGAAACGAATATGTTAGACATCAGTGATGCTGAACTCACCCTTGTTCAAGGATATATTTCACACTGAAAAACTGCGTGATTCGCGCCTGCTGCTACTACACGGCCCCCGAATTCACAAACGTAACTAAGTATCACTTTTGCTTTTTGATACCTTTCGGTGCCTTAACGCGTTTCAAGAACCAAACTTATGCTGAAAGGGCTCTTTTCGTGAACTTGATCATCTTTTCCGCACTCAAAATTGTTGAAGGGATGCTAGCTGGGACATTGTAGCAGGCGGTGACATTGTTCTTTCGCGCCGCGGAGACGCCATTTAAAATTGCGAGCTTGTCGTTTTCAGGCAGCAGAACTCATCAGCCGCGAACCCATACCAAAGATATCAGTGGATACGCGCGACTACACGCCGGCAGACAGGTCAAGCACCTAACCGACACCGCACTCGCACGTGCAAACACACGGGAGACTGGGGTGCGGGCGAGATACGCTAAATTAGTGCATTTCGCCAGCCCTACTTTTCAGGAAAAGGGTAAAAAACATCGACTGGTCAGCGTAGCGAATTCGTTACATCAAAGTTAACCATCGCAACTTTTTCGTCACATTGAGGTCGCAAACGCACGGGCTTCAATGATGGTGGAAATGGGGAATTGAAAAACTTCGTTAAATCCAGGAATTCGTTATATGCAGGTTCTTTACATGCAGGTTTAACTGTAATAAATAAGTTAGAAATCTAGCAACTGTTAGAAATAAGTTAGAAATCTAGCAACCACCATAGCAGCTCCGCTGCTCAACCACCTTCACAGCGTGGAATGGCTGATGATTTATTTCGCTTGCCGGGCTGTTTGATTTCGCACTTTTCCCTGAACTGAGCCAAGCAGCACGTGGATGATGCCGAGCATTAAAGTTGGCAGCGCATCACTTTGTTTCAGTGCAAATGACGTGGGAAGACGATCTGCCGCTGCCGCATAACACTCTCATATCATCATCATGATAATCACCACAACCACCACCACCAGCCTATCGACGCCCACTGCAGGGCAAAGACCTATTCCATTAATCTCCAATTATCCCGGTCCTGTGCTAACTGCGACCGATTTATTCCCGCAAACTTCTTGATCTCATCTGCCCATCTAACTTTCAGGCTGCCGCCCCCTGCCACGCTTGCCTTCTCTAAGGATCCACTCTGTTACTCTTAATGACCAACGGTTGTCTTGCCTTCTTAATTTCTACTAATATGTCCTGAACCCGCGTTTGTTCACTGACCCACTCCGCTCTCTTCTTGTCCCTTAATGTTACACTTATTACCTTCCGTTCCATTGCTCGCTGCGTCGTCCTCAGTTGAACCCTCTTAATGAGCCTCCAAGTTTCTGCCCCGTAGGTGAGTACCGGTAAGATGCAGCTGTCAAACACTTTCTTCTTCAGGGACAATGGTAGGCTGCCATTCACTATCTGAGAATGCCTGCCGAATGCACTCTCATATATTGATCCATTAATCGGTTTTTAAAGCCAAGCTTCCTATGTTTCACTGGTGGAGCTGACGTCTAAGTAAAACACACTGCAACAAAGCTAAGATTAAACACACTGCAGTAAGGCCAACAACACGCAATGGGTTTCACAAAGGGTACATCCATCACACTCCACATAACGTAAAAATGGGATGTCTTCGCAGGCTAACGGACCTCTCGTAATACGCAAGATATAGTTTGGCAGTACACACGGACTTTGGCTCCGTACTTCGGTGGTGTGGGGTTAGACGCTGCCTCTGGATTTCGGCTTAGTAGAAGTGGACTTTGGCTTTGAACTTTGGCAGTTTGGATTTTGGACTTTGAAATACTGCATTTTTGACTTTGATTTAGTGCATTTTGGACTTTGGCTTTGACTCAGGCTGCATTGGAGAAAGCTTCGCGTTTTAGCCATCTTTCGCTTAATTAAGAAAGGGTCTTTGACTTGTTACGCTCCACAGAAAATCCAAAAATAGAGATTACGTTTAAACTTGTCGGCCCAGAGGACTTTAGTACAAAAGCATTGTAACACCCGCAGCTCGCATCGCTGTGCAGTACAAGAGTACCAATACGAAATTGAAAAAAAAAAAACAAAATGTGATATTTGCCCATTTTTATTGCCATGGGTCACCACTTCCTGTACCACGATGTTTTCGAAAAATAGACTTCCTGCACGCGTTTAGCTGTACAAGGAACTGCATCCATCACCGTCTCAGCTGACGCCAGCGTCTACAGGCGCGACGAAGTTGAACACAAACACAACACCACCTATTCAAAGCGGCACCCACCATGCATCGCACAATCGCCAGTACTGCTGTTTTCTACGCAAAGGACGCGAATGTTTCATATTTCATTCCTGGCTCTTAAATTTCTTTTCTTTTTACAAATTGATGATGAAGAAAAATAATTCTACGCAGATGGAGGCCATAATTTTGACGAGAACATCTTGATGGACACAAGAAGGGAGTACATAGACCACAGCGCTGTGGTTTGTCTTCTTCCTTCTTCTTGTGCGCTTGTCGAGTTTGCGCTACTTCAATATGCTCAAGAACCACTGCCAACTAGCCCACCTGTCGATTCTTCTAAAGTTTTAGTGTTTGCGTAGCCCAAGAAGGACTGTCGTCTTTATAGAGCGCTGCAGCAGAGCCTATAAAGCGTTTCCCTTTACGTTGAGCCTGAATGCACAGATAAAAGTCCACAATCTCCATCACTAAAAAAAAACTCTTGTGACTTTTCATAACTAGGAACCTTCCTAAACGCGGAAGTGTTACTTGCGTTGTCAAAAGCACGCATCTCACTGGAATTTGCAAAAGACGTCCACAAAGCCTTGTCTACAAAGCACGTGACCTATATCCCACCATAAGCGACGCCGGCGCCAGCACCTGCCGCAAACAGATTCGACCCACGCAGTAATCTTACGAAGTTTAACTGCTCATATGCTTTCGCTTTCTCAGCACATGAGAATATCCTTAGGGGTCCTCTACAACTCTTTAGTTTCTGCTGTGATTGCGTTGCGGTTTTATTTCAAGCGTCGTATTTTTTCAGCGTTGTAACTGAAAAGAAGAGCGCCAATACGAGCAATATTCCGTGTTTGACCTAACATGGACACAGCCAGCACTTTCCCGAATGTTACACCATGGTAAAAAAAAAATGGCTGGTCTCATGCAGAGGTGGGAATCGACGCAAAGCGAAGCTTTCATCGTGGCATGGTGTAACTGTGCTTGGCGCAGTTGTTGATCTTTCAGAGCGGCGAGCAGTGGCGATTGCGTCAAGAAATGCGTGGCATTATGCGAGGCGTCCAACGTCTCAATCACACTGGCGAACACGTGGTCGATCGCACCACTATAGTTCTTGACGTGGGCAGTGATGAGTAGGAAGGGTGAAAGGCAAGAAGACGCATGCCGTAGACATCTTTCATGAAGGCCGGTAACCACCTTTTTGCGGGTTTTCGAAGGTCGACGTCAAGTCTCCGGTGAAAACCAACGGAGTCGTCTTGTCGTGGTTGTCGTAACCAGCAATCACAGCCCTGGTGCTTACCGAGCGAAGCGCAGGCCGAGGAAGCCTTTAATTTGCGTTTGCGTGGCCGCCGGAACGATGTAAAGGGTGGACAAAGCTACGAGCTCGTCCCCACACTTGGCTCGCGCAACGCACGCGTTGTCCACCGTCCGTCAGCGAGAATGAACTCGATGTTGGCTGGCAGCGACAACCTCACTGGGACTACTGTGAGATGCGTGGCACTCCCTTTGAAACTCTGCCGCGGTTGTGCCGGTCGGACTTGATTGATTGATTGATTGATTGATTGATTGATTGATTGATTGATTGATTGATTGATTGATTGATTGATTGATTGATTGATTGATTGATTGATTGATAATGATAGACCTGCGAACATAATGGTGAGCGCATCTGGTGGTCTCGTAAGAAACACAATAGCCCGTACGAGGAAGGCCACAGAGCACCCGGAAAGAGGGGAGAAGAGCCAAAGAAAGACTTTCGTGAAAACAAAACAAAAGTTAAGGAATAAACTAATTTTCTTTTTTTTTTTGTATATAAAAGGTATGCGGGAAAAATCCCGCCTTTAACTGCGAAACTCGGGGCTCCTGATTCAAGAAGCTTCTGAATTTCAGAGCAGAGAGAGGATTTCCAACGCATACGTTCCCACTAACAGTTGATGCTTTACAAAAAAGAAGTACGATCAGAGCACCCCACAACACATTCAATTCTTTTCCTTGCACGTTCAGTCCCGCAATCCGCCCGCACCGCGACGTTCGCTATTCGCCACCCACCCGAACGCCAACCTCCACTATCGCGTCCCGGCAGTGGACGTCTTCCCGCCGCATACCATACCAGCGTCATGCACGGCTGAGATTTTTCCACGCTACCTGAACATCGGTGGGTAAAGCTAACCAACGAATAAAACAGGACCAGCTGCGAAGCGCTGACCAAAGCTCTCAGGGACCGAGGCCAGAGGGCCCGTCAATATAATCCGGCCTTCCTTTTTCTCCGGCTATCTGCGGTGCCTTCACACGTCGCCGCACAAATCACCTTTACGTGGACGACCGGCCTGATTTGCCCCGTGGTCCAGCGAAAGCAATGAAAGGTAGCGGAAGAAAGGCAGTGTTGCACACGAGCTCTTTTTCTCCCCGGAAGCGAGGGGCGGCAACGGGGGTCGTTTATTGCGCGGTCAAACACGAGTTGCCATGGCAACTTGGCTGCTTTCGCTTTTATTGCAGTTTTTTTTTTTCTCGTCTCCGTCTCGTTATTCACAGCATATCCAGCCGAGTAGAAAGGGGCGAACGAACTTCGCCCGCTGTTGCGATGTTTGCTCTTCAACGACGGCCGCCGTTGGTTCAGCGTGCACGGGCACGACGACTCTCTTCTAACCTTTTGCGAAGAAGCCGAAAGCTTGATTTTCAAGGAATGGCGTGAAGTGAGCTGGAAAAATTAGAAAAAGAAGGCGCAGTGACGGCCGCGAACTAGAGGCCAAGCCTCTGCCGTCTGGTTTGCAATCTTTTCGCTCCCGCTTCAGCGAGGAAGCATGGGGATGAGGTCCCGACCACCGCGCACAGCCTGGGTTTCGTACAAGCCGCTGCCAGTCCTGGTTAAGGTCTTTTTTCCACGGTTGTGTTGTCGTTTGAAAATTCCACCAGCGTGTAATTTGTTTCAGGATTGTTCCGATATATACAAGACGATTTACAGCCGTTTCAAGAAACCATACAATTCCCGTGACATTCCATGCATTGACAGCAGACGAGAATTCTGGACAGTTAAATCAGTCAGCGTAATGATAGGGTAGTCCTAGCAATCAATCGCATTGTTATTAACATTAAAAAAAAAGATGTACATTACGTTGAATAAAGATGATGATTGATGATGATTTCTATTGGTTTCCCCTTTGTATCGGGGTGATGACATGTCATCTTACCAAAAAGGACTAATATACCTACGTTTTACACTGTTGGTTTAATACTAGCGCTGCTTAGGGCAGGCACAAAAAGCTTATTAGGCACAAAATACTTTTTTTTTCTGTTACAGGTGATAACTGTCTTAGGCCGCATTCCCCTCTCTGCTTTTCGTCCACCAGCATTCTAATCTTCTTTTCGTCCGCTCGACAGCCTTGAAGTTAACTTCCTCTGTGATACCCTTAAATCCTAGGACCTCTGGAAGCCCAATATTCCCTTCATGTAGATTTGGATGGACACCCTCACATTCTAACAATATGTGCCGCATAGTTTCTGTTTCTTTTCCGCAGACCACGCATGCCCCATCATTTTGTGAATACTTCCCTACAAAACTCTTAGTTCGCAGGCAACCTGCTCTAGCCTCAAAAAGCAAAGCACTGCCCTGGGAATTATCGTAGAAATTTTCCTTTCTGATGTTCATCTTCTCAGCCCTGTACATCTCTAACGACGTTTTAGCTTCCATTTTTTCCCTCCATTTATTCGTTTCAATCTGCCTTGCCTCTTTTTTGGTTACCTTCGCTGTTTTGGATTCCCCACTGTTCTTTCCGTATTTCATCGTTAGCCTTCTAGTCTTTCTTAACCACTGCGTGTCCACGCTTTTCAAGTATAGGTACCTAAAAACCTTCGCGAGACCTTCAAGTATAGGTACCTAAAAAAAGCATTCGCGAGAAAGTTGGCTTTGCCGCAACACGTATTAAGCCTACGAACGTGCACACGAAAATATCCCGAGGATCGAGTGAGCCAGATATGGCCTCGCCGTTAAAAAAAATGTAGTTTAGTGCTTTCGCGTTAGAGCAATGCGCGTGAATTTCGGTGACTGCCAATTAACTGCACCTTTCGTCCGATCTGAAGAATGAGGTAGCGTTGCTTCGACATGCATTGCGGCGCCCGCGCTCGTGCGTACTCCCTGTAAACCTCGCAATTTCTTTTGTGATAGCTTGCCTGCCAATAGCATGAACGTTACTAGGTGCACGTATACGCGCACACGCGCACACGCACAACACATTTACACTAAATTATCAATTAATTAAAGAACAATCAATCAATAAAAGAACAAATTAAAGAACAAAGTCACAGAAGCAGGTGCTTCCGTGTAACGTCAGGGATCGAGTTTCCGCATGGCCCTGAATGTAGGCAACATGGGCATAAAGAGAAATCCCGAAAGTAACACCTGCAGGCTTACATGGAGAGAGAGAGAGAGAGAGAGAGAGAGAGAGAGAGAGAGAGAGAGAGAGAGAGAGAGAGAGAGAGAGAGAGAGAGAGAGAGAGAGAGAGAGAGAGAGAGAGAGAGAGAGAGAAGAGAGAGAGAGAGAGAGAGAGCTCTTATTTTCAGGGAGGCACAGCACAGCACCGATCTTTATAGATCGAGATGCGAGCCCCGTAATTCTGACGAGTAAATTCACGGTGCCTCCTAATAAAGAAAAGTAAGCAAGGCGAGATTTGCGTCTTTCAGCGCGCGCAATCTAACAAATGGAGGCGTGCTCGACGGGCGTGCCCACACGGCTTGCCGACCTTGGAACTGTTCACACACCGCTGCGTGTGCGTGTATGCGCGCGCGCGCGCGCCTACACGCGCCATTGAGCACGTACTGTCACGGCTGATCGGTCATGCGAAAATGTATGTGCCGTGCGCTCGCTTCCGTCGCTCTTCGCCGGCGAGAAGCCGCGCAAACGACACGTTGTCAACTCCCCACTCCCGACACACACGAGCGCTCCGCAATCTGCCTCCCTCCAGGCTCCAGGTCTGTCGCACCCTTTCAAATGTGCTTCAAACTACCGGGTTTCCTTTTCTATGCCCCGGTTCGCGTCCTAGGAGAGAGTTACTGAATGCCTACCTATAGCCGTCCATACTTGTTCGTTTACGAAGAGTTAACAGAAGAGGTTTAAACAAGTAGACAATTAGACAAAGTAGACAAGTAAGCGGTAAAACCAAGTTTGGCGCTAGGTTTTCGCATGCTGTCATGAAATCCCTTATTCCTGCAAACGAAATTATGTAGGACAAACAGGGCGATGCATTAATGATCACCTGCGCGAACATGCATGCAAACTCGTTAAGAGGCGTTCCTAAGAGTAATCTTTCAGCTCACTGTAAAAAAATGCGGATGCAAACCTCTGTTCAAGAAGCGTCAAATCATCAAAACATGCAGGGACCAACGTACTCACCAAATTTGCGAGGCGCAACGATTTAAAAGCAGTCTCTAAAAGACGCCGAGTTACAGATTTTTGTTTTATTGACTCCCGGCGCTTCAGCTTTATGAGTGCCCAATGCTTGGAATCAAAGTACAGCAAAACCACCTGAACCACACCAATCCCCTAACTGCCCTCTAACCCTCCTCTTTCCCAAATTTCTTTTCCACACGATATAAGCTAAGAAGTAGGAGAAATAAACGTTTCAAACATACAAACAAACAAACAAACAAACAAACAAACAGATAGACAGACAGACAGACAGACAGACAGACAGACAGACAGACAGACAGACAGACAGACAGACAGACAGACAGACAGACAGACAGACAGACAGACAGACAGACAGACAGACAGACAGACAGACAGACAGACAGACAGACTGTGGGGACTGGGAGACACTTATGACGCCCACGGAGGTTCCACATATCCTGTCAGTAGTTCCGTAATTGTCCCAGAGTTGGACGAAAAATAATGCACCGGTCCGTCTAACGATGACG
This sequence comes from Haemaphysalis longicornis, assembly GCF_048455015.1. Lineage (NCBI taxonomy): Eukaryota > Metazoa > Arthropoda > Arachnida > Ixodida > Ixodidae > Haemaphysalis > Haemaphysalis longicornis. The sequence goes on along the minus strand of NW_027526335.1, from coordinate 44,199,470 downwards.
ACGGCTGAACGCGAAGCTTTCTCGTGGTGTATTCTTTGGTTGGCCAATCCCACACTGCGAATATGTGGTACTCTGGAAATGCGCACCACTTTTCTAGAAAAGGAGGAGGAGGAGGAGGGGGGGGGGGCACCTTTATTGTGAGCCTGGTGATGTGTGAGTGGCTCTTCAGTCCAGGAGACCATGTGACGACCTTGCTGTCTCAGCCCTGGACACCAGGAGTTGCTGTGCATCCAAGCCAACGCTGGTCGTCAGGTTCTCCCACCGCTCAGGGAGGGGAAGGGAAGTGGGTAAAGGTGGGAGGGCCATGGGTTGTGTACGCACCCCAAGATCATGTGTATGGGGGTACACGGGTTAGGGCAGAATTTACATGTGGCAGGGTATTGGGTGCTGTTTTCCCAGGCCTCTGAGGAAACAGCAAGTCTCGTATCACTTTTCTAGAATGCCCACAGCAACTCTCGGGTGTGCACTCCGTAGACCTAACGTTCGAGCTTGGGGTGTAAGGCGCGAATCGTTACCATCTGTTTGGCGCTCAGTGAGCAACATTTTGAGTGGGTGCCGGTTTGAGGCGTTAAACCCCAAGATGTGACGTTATGCCTAACGTCCTGAACCTCAAAATGGGAAGTTAGGCCTAACCTCTTGTGGCTAACAGCCTTACGGCACGCAGAGCAACGCCATTCTTCTCGTGACAGATTCTTTGGTGGCCGTCTGAGTTTTCAAAACCGCTTCGACCATGTCGAAATGAAGCAATTGGATAGACGCCGGCTTCATAACGCGAGGGAGTCAGGTTCGATTCCGGCCACTGAGGCGCTTTTTTTATCGTTCAAGTCCCCCACGATCATTCACTATCATCTTCAAATAAAGTTGGCTTCTCGGCAGGGCGTATTGGCGTACAATGGCGTCAGTGAGGACACTAAAGCTTCGATTAAAAGAGAGATTTCCCTACATAACCTGCCTCCTCTTTTCTAAACCCCCTTACGATGCTCGTTCACATGATGGGGTAACGGAAGAAGGATGGCGAGCCAGCGAAGCTGACCATCAACTTGGGTCAAGAATTGCGACAATTCAACGGGCCATTCATAAGGGGATTAACGTCATACCACCTCTCCCGTTGACGAGATAAATCCAAACTCATCTCCTCGAGAGGGGCAATGCCCCCGCTTCTTTCTAACGAAGTCAGGGGATTTAGGAGGAGCATTTTATTTTTATTTTTCGTTCCTTGCTGAAGGAGGAGGATGTTTCTTGTTACGGAATGCTTGTGCGAAAGATCTCGACCGAGGTGCCACTAACAGGCGCCGAAAAAAGTGTACACCGCCCGTGGTCTATCCGTCGGCGTGCATCACGATTCATTATTGCATGCACCGCGGGGCTTCTACCTCCGTGGCCCCACAAACCGCAGACTTTTTTGCGAACATTTTCTCACATGCTTCCTGGACCATCTGTGCGCTGTCAGTGTAGGCGATGATTTGTGAATGCGATAACAGGCCTCCGCGCACCCGTCCCTAATGAGGCGCAGCGTGACATTCCCAGTCGTCGGCCTCCTTATGTCTAACACGAGAAAGGGGTGACACATTGGTGCCTTCTATAGCGCCATAAAACTCGACTACCTCAATGCCGCATTATGCTTCCAGAAACGTGCAGCGATATTTCACAGAAGGGCTCGAAGACCTGTCATCATAGTGGGGAAACAGAAACCCACTTGCAGAAACGCAAGGAGAAACCTGTCATTATGGAGAAACCAGTCATAAAAAACAATGTCCCTATACCTATACCTACGGTTTTCGCTAAACTCGACTACTGAAAATTTAGTGTTTGTGCACTAAAAAGGAGGGGGGGGGGGGGGGGGGGGCTGAAGTTTTCTAAGCGTCTCTGCTCCCTACCTTGGATACGCGCTTGGAATATGGTGAGGTTCGTTAGCGTTCCAAATGAGTTACGCCGCCTTCGGGCCGGTTGTTTCTATAGAACTCGCGGGAGGGTCACGTTTTACAGCTTCCACGGTCTCACGCTGACAAGCGTTCAAACAATAACTTTCTGCAAAGGGTTCCTCAGTGCAGGCTTGTACACCATGATAAAAAGAAACTTGAAGTTATGACGCTCTGACAAGCGGTATCTCCGATGTAAAGGAGATACTATTATCAATCAATCAATCAATCAATCAATCAATCAATCAATCAATCAATCAATCAATCAATCAATCAATCAATCAATCAATCAATCAATCAATCAATCAATCAATGGCATAATAAACTCCTGTAGCACCGTTTTAACGCAAAAATTTGTTAACGTTGTTCTTAAACCGCACGTTCCAATGGCATTGATACCGTTGCAGAAGATGGACCAAGAATTTGCATGCCAGCAAGAAGCAAGCTTCATAATAAGATCGAGACCAACTCTGAGGTACTGACCTAAGACTGTGCGAATCACAGTGGCCGAATGGCTTGAACTTCAGCTAGAATTCACATTGCGCAATTAGCAGCCGTTTTTTAGCGTTCTGTTCAGTTGAAACCGTTCTAATGGCACATTTGGATGCAGACACCACAAGCAAAAAGCTAGACTCGATCTTCTTTGACGAAGCGGTCATCATATAAAATACCAGGCATCTTTAAATCAAAATCACTTAAAGCCCCAGCCTGTAAATGGTTTCGAAGTAAATGTAGGATGACGTCGGCCCCATTTTTAGTTCTTCCCGGTCGTTCTTATCACGGCCCTGGTCGCCAGAACTACACGTTGCTCCGAGAGAAAGGTTTAATGCGTGTCAGACATAACTTAACTGCAAGCGTATTCGGTGGTGACCATTCTTTGCACGCATCAACTTACGAAAGCCTACTACGCGCCCTTTCCAGAGCGTAAAAACGCGCCCACAAGACAAGTTCAGCCCGTAATCAGAGAGCGCAGCTATGAAATGCTAGAAAAGGACAAACAAACATTGAGCGGGAGAGCAAGCCCTTGGCATGTTGCCACGAGGCCTCTTCCCGGCTTCCCCTCGGCTAGTAACAAGCCCTAGCTGAAACTTGTGCCCGTCCTCCGTACTTTCTACTTGAAGGACGTCCTGCAGGGCGTTGCCTTAGAATTTATTTGAACTTTGCACAGCTGTTCAGAGACGTAGAAAATTTAGAGTTGTGGAAATTAAGCTGCGAAGCCATGGGCGTCTAGAAATCTTTCAAAGAGAGGTCACGGATGTTCGCGACCATACACAAACGAGACATTTGGAACGAGCACCGCAAGCATCCGTGGCAACCAAACAAGCTTTCCAATACACACTCAAGCGCACGGGGAACATTGCGCAAGTGCCAAACGCGCACCAGAGCAGGCAACGAGCGAGAAAAGGTCCGGTTTCGAGCGACTTGGCAAAACATCCAAACGCCGCTAAAAGGTGGCCGAAGAAACCGACGGTGTCAGACCGCTCCATCCGCCACCGCACTCAGGAACGCGATGTCGTGAGCGACGACCCATGCACGTACGCACGCACGCGCACGCTTGCAAGCGAGCTAACGAATTCAGACGCCCAAGTAGCGTGTAGGCCGACGCAGCTCACCTCAGTCGCAAGAACCACCACCGCACACGCCCCACCGCCGTCCGCTGTCGCCGCGTTGGAAGCGAGCTTGCGCTCGTTTCAGCTCGCGCGGCAGCCCCCTTGATGAAGAGCACGTTGCGTTCCGTCCACGGCACGCAGAAGCGCCAGCGCTGAAGCGAACGAGAGCGAACGCGGGCGGCTGCGCTGCGGCGAAAGCGCTGAACGTCGCTCTTCCAACGCGCCGCCGTCGCCGCCGCCGCTGCAGCCTCTCCCCCCGCCTTCGAGCGGCGAGGGAAACGGATGGCTGCTGCTGCTTCTTTTGCTTACATCGCTTTTTGCACCGTGCGTTTATTCTCGCTGACTCCTTTTCCTCCTTCTTCACGCCGCCGACCAGGGTATTTATTTTGCTACGGAGTTCTTTTTACCGCCCTTTTTTATGTAATAAAACGTCAGTTTATTTCCTTTCCCTACGGCGTCTTCCGGCATGCGCCGTGCACATCGCGCCTGGAGCCTGCTTTGGATAGATAGCGCTCCACTTCAGCGGCCGCTCGAACTGTGAAGGAAGAGCGGCAATGAGCTGGGGAGATACAAACAGAGAAAGGAAGCCCGGGAGAAAGCCCGAGCAAAGAGAGGAGCGAACATCGCGAGCCGAGAACCCTAGCAACGATCGCGTCCTTTTTATCCCCTCTTTCTTTCTCTCTCACTTTCTTTTCGATCTGGCTTTTACTTTCTTGGTCCCTTCGCACTTTTTTCCCTTTCGCCTGGCTCGCTGCTGCTGCTGCTACTGCCACCGAAGCCTGGCTTGTACTTGTGCGCTAGCGGCGAGAAAGTTTTCGCTCCAAGGATCGCGGAGGCAATCGTTCTTGGGACCCCCGGCCGCTATTCCCCGTAAGCGACATGTTGCGATCGATGGTGGATCCCGGGCTGGGGCGCGCAGAACACCTCTCTCCCCTTCGAGCACCGCTCGTGCCGCGTGGACTGAGGATCCGCAGAATCCCCCTGCTCCCTTCTCTCTTGTCATTGTTTGATTTTCCTCCCTATCTTTTTTCCTGCTGTTTAGCCGTACTTTTATCCGCGGAACTGCTTCCGATGAGCTGGCCAGAAACCAGTAACGATGTGCCGCCCCAGGAGCCGGACGGATTACGGACCTCGAAAGAACGATGTAGAGGTGGGACTTGCAGGTGCGGTTGAGTTACTGAGACAAGCCGCCGCCGAGGAAGGCGCCACTTTTCTTTTAGGCTTTTCCTTCTTTCTTTTTTTTTTTGACTCCTGCTGTTGTCTAGCTGGGCTGCGTGAGTGCGCTGTCACACATTTCTTTACCGCGCCTGAGCGAGGTCTTTCGCTGAGCGATGTGTTTGAGTAAGGACTGTATTTGCAGGGGTGCTTATCACCGTAGAAGGAAGGAAGGGAAAGACGACAGCGGAAGGAAAGAAGGAAGGAATAAAGAGAAGAGATGAAAAGGAAGGAAGAAGGAAACAAGTACGACAAGAGGGGGAGTGAATTAAGGAAATCAGGAAGGAATAAAGAAAAGGGATGAAAATGAAGGAAGGGGAGGAAAGAAAGGAAACGAAGGAAGGGGGAGAGAAGGGAAAGAGGAAAGAACAAATGAAGGAAGGGAGGAAGAAAGAACGAAAGAAAGAAAGAAAGAAAGAAGGAAGGAAGGGAAGAAACAAAGGAAGGAAAAAATGGATGGAAGAAAGACGGAAGGACGGAGGGAAGGAAGGAACGAAGGAAACAGGGTAAGAAGGAAGCAAAGGAGGAAGGAAGTAAGGAGTCTGTAATTTCTCTGCGGGAGTTGTTGCATTTTTGACTGGATATAATAGATAGGCAGGCAAGAACACCTAGCGCGAAGTTACCGGCATGCTGTATTGTACTTCAGAAGGGAAAAGGTTTGGGCGTGTTGGTTCATTATCACACAGAAAACAAGCGCTATTTAAAAACACAGGACGAGGCGTGGACGGGACAAGCGCTAAACTTTCAACAAAACGTTTATTGCAGAACCAGCGCTTGTTGGCTCTAGGCTCGTACACCCAATACACGTGATCATCTTCAAAACGCAGCCGCTTTTAATGCCGGTTTTACGTCGCTCACTTTTACGTTTGAATTGCCCGAGCATGACAGCGTCAGGTTTTTAGGTTTGCGGCTGCGTTTTGAAGATGATCACGTATGTTGGGTGTACGAGCCTAGAGCCAACAAGCCGCCCCTGCCGTACAGCTCGGCACACTCTAAGCTGGTTAAGAGGAGTATTGTGCTGTCTTTCTTGTCTAGCGCTCTCGGCAAGTCATGTCATGCCAACACGTGTTGGATGAAAGCCTTGACATGCAGGTGGCACGTTTGGAAGCCGCGGGTTTTCCCAGGCAGGTTATTGTTTCGGTCGCGGAAGGCTTGCATCGCAAAAGAAAAATTGAGTCTCGTTTGAGCGATGAGCAGAAGGCAGAAAACCCGAGGAAGGAAAAAGAAAGAAGAGCTAAAGAAAAGAGAGCTGTTATCCCATACATACATAAAATCTCGCATAACCTCAAGAAAGTTGGGCAACGTTCAGGGGTCAAGGTCGTGTTCACGGCGCCTAACAAGCTTTTGGCTTTGTGCAGGTTGAGTTGTCCCACGCGTGCGCGGAAACCGATCTGCGCTATCAAGCACAGAGACGCCTTTGTGAAATGCCGACGTAGCGCTTGTCTACAAAAGTCCTCCGTCGTGTGGCAGACACTATATCGGCCAGACCGGCAGATGCTTAAACGTTCGCCTACAAGATCACAAGAACAAGGTCAGGAGCGTTGCCACCGACGGCCAGCTGGCTGCCCATTGTAAAAAATGTGTCTCGGGAAACCCGTGTCATCCTCTGTACGACCAAACAACCGTCTTGTATTTTCACCGCTCGGGCCTGACAAGAGAATTTGTGGAAGCGGCAGAGATAGCAAGGTCTGGGGATAAATGCGTCAGCAGGCCGTCTGTAGCCTTATCGAAACTTGAAATTGATTTCTTGTCGTGGGCGGTACGTCACTGTTTTTTCTTGTTTTGCCCATCGTTTTGATGTTTCCCTTTCCTTCCTCCTCTCTTCCTGCCAGCCAGACGTGTTTATAAGCACTGGTTCTGCAATAAACGTTTTGTTGAAAGCTTAGCGCTTGTCCCGTCCACGCCTCGTCCTGTGTTTTTAAATAGCGCTTGTTTTCTGTGTGCTGTATTGTATACAGATTTGCAGATCTCCCACTCCATATGTTGTTGTTTCACGTCTTTATTTCGCTTAAATTGCCCCGTGGAGGCTGTAGCGGATAGGAAGGCCCACAGCGCTAAAGTCCACAATGGAAGTCTTCCGGTGTGTCCCTCGGGCGGTATGCCCGAGGGCGGGGAGCCTGGCGCCACTGGGTGTAGTGTTGGCATAGATGAGTCCGGGCAGGGCCCAAGCTCGCAGGGAGGTCGGGCGTACCTTGGACCGCAGAGTGGTCAGGGGTGGAGCCCGGGTCACTCTTAGTAGAGCGGACAGGGCCAAAGCAGATTCTCCAGGTCCGCTCGAACTAGGCTTATATTACACGTGCCCAAGCATGTGAAGGGATGCACCTGCGTCTTGGGGTCTACGGAAACGCTGCAGCAGAAGGGGGTTAAGAGTGATCCAGACTGGACTTGTCGGGTAGTGGCTTGCTGCCGAAGACTGAACAGATGGAAAGGGAGAAGAGGGCTGCCAAAGGGGTTGCAGGCATTCGCTAAGTATGACCGACGCTACTTCTTAGCTTGAAAGATGGTTTCTCTTTGGCCGTAAATTTATGGTGACGTCTCGGTTTCGTGCTCGATGTCGTTGTCTGGAGTAGGGCGGATTGGCGGATTGGAGTAGAGTGCACGCAAGTTTGCGTTTTCGTTACCCGGTATGCCCGAGTGGCCAGGAACCCAGTGAACTGTGATATCGTGACCCAAGGTGCGGAACATGTTGACATACAGACAAAGGTGGCTGACTAACTAGTGGACGTAAGCCGAGCGTCGTCACAGGCCCTGTACGCTTCCTGCGAGACCGTAAAGGCGTGATAGACGTGCTTCATACTACGGCCTTCTGAACGGTGCTGGATGGTCAGGCGCTTGATTAAATACAATACGGTATGGAGTACTGCCCTGGTGCTGTTTCCCAGTTCTTTTGTGCTGTGAAGTTTGCGTCCTTGTGATGTGCCGTCTGCATTAACACACGCGGTGGCGAAGTTGGGGAGGTTCATGGCACATGCCGTATCGCTATAGAAAACATGACTTTCTTCGCCTCTGGAGGGGTGGTGTCACCGTTTCCTTAATTGGGTGCGCTGTTAGAAGATGTGAGGGGTCGACTCAAGCGAGCAAACAACCCCACCGAATCTACAGGGCACAGGTGACGAAGGGGGTGGCCGTCTGATGTGCGGCTTTCGCCGACCAGAGCGGAAAGAATGGGTCAAAGCCTTGAACGAAAACAGCACAAAGACTTTATTTAGACAGGCAAAACACTGCACAAGCACGAGGTAATGTAACGTTAATGAGAGACAACTTAGATCGAATACAAATGCAAGAAACAGTTCAAAATTAGACAAAATGATACAATCCTAAACACTAACAATGAATATTAGGATGTAGAAAACTTAACTAAAAGAAAACAGCTCGATGCATATGAGAGACTGAGTCCCACAATATTCACCGACTGGGCCGGACGATGCACCGCTGTCGGAGGCAATTCGGCTACCTAAGAAGCGTGGCTTTGTTGTAGGCCAGGCCGTCCGAGACGATCACGGTGATTCGAGGCCCGGGAGTACGTTGAAGTCCTCCAGGGCGCGCGTCGCCGATGGTGTGGTGCACAAACTGGCAGGTGCCGTTGTCACATCACGACGTCCAAACGTAGCTGGTTTGCTTAGGCGCGGCTTCTCTTTTTATAAATGTGCCGGCGCGGAGAGAGAGGCACAACACACAATGCGCCCGCCGCCGTCGACCAAACAGCTTCCCTCTTTCTCCCTTCTGGAATCATCGGCGCGCTTTAGCACTGGCAAGGCCACGCGCGCCCCTTCGGAAGAACTCGAAGCTTCGGTGAAAGCTGAGCGGCGGATCTTTTATTTTGGTATTTTCTTGCCGGCGAGCCGGCGAGTGGTCGCGTTACCGCCGCTTCGTTCGAGAGAGTTCCAGCATTTTCTCGGAGTGAATAGAACCGAACTGAATGAATCGGACGACTTTAACAAGAATTAGGCGCTGTACAATAAAATTAAAAAAATTATAGGGTACTTTTAGGCGTCGTACGCTCGAGTTTGTGACAGGTGGTCTTTCAAACAGCGAAGCCAATTACGGTGCCGTTTTGCGTATGCCCGCCCTCTGGCTTCTTGATCATTGCCCATGTTCCGTGTTAACGGCTTTGCTTGCATCTATCAGGGAAATTCATTCCCATGGCGGTGACTATTGAGGTAGTGTGGGGAGTACACTGACCTCGTTCCCCAATTTCGCCAGTGTGTCCTTCCCCACTAACGTCGACTGCAAGCGTGCGACTTAAAAGTGCATTCGAACCTCGATGAGATCTGCAACAGTATCTATCATGATGTAGCTGTTGAAAGCATCTAAGGGAGTGTATCTAGGGGGACAGGTTGCAATCCTGTGAGCTTCGTTGCTGATGTGCTCTAGGGTCAGGAGTGGCGTTTTTGTTAGGAGGACATGTTGCTCCGTACAGTACGTGCGAGTGGATGACAGCTTGGAGGAAGTGGCACCGTTCTCGTTCCTTCCCTTCCCACGCTCGATTTGTGATCCGGTGGAAAATTTGCATGAACTGCTTCATTGTTCTTATCACGCTTGCCTGCCTTGTGTTGGATGTGCATGCCTCGTCTAAGAACACTCCAAACATGCGGATCACGGCTTTCCTCTTCACTGGGCTCTGTCGAAGTTGTAGCTTGATAGTCTGTTTCACGGCAGTCTTTGATTGCGAACACCTGCCTTCATTTATAATGACAAATTCTGTCTTTTCGGGGGCTGTTGACAGGCCGAATTTCGAGCCGACCCCTCAGGCCGATTCATCGAGCAGTGGATGGCTTCCCTGGCCAATCCAGACCTGGATGCCCATAATCAGCGTGGTGACCTTAGCGATGACAGCCAGTCAAAGCCAACGAATCTAGGATGCACATCACGGGGCGAGGCCCACAACACCAGCCTCTGCTCGACAAAGAAAAAATCCCGGGCCATATCCACTAACGTGAAACCTGGGTAGGGGCGAAGCATGCAGTGTATGAGTATATTCTTGGCGCCTTGGCGTTTTTGCCAATGGAGATGAAACCGTTGGAAGGTAGAGGTATACAGCTTTGCCGTAAAAGTCTCTTGTCCTTGAAGCACGAAGCTCTCTAGCGCGAGGTGTAAACGAGTGTCCCGGTGTTTTTTTGGTACGCGTTACGAAGCGCTCCAGCGCGAGGCGTAAGCGAGTGTCCCGGCGTTATTTTTCTTAGTACGCGTTACGTTCTACCGCGAGGCGTAAACGAGTTTTCAATGTTTTAGTACCGAGACTACATGAGACGATGATTACGGCGGCAATGACGACGACGACAGGAGACGCCAACAGCCCTAGCCCCTAAGGGGATTCGCCCCTAAAATTTACTCTCCTTCCGTCTCGTCTTCGGCGCTTATTACTTCGACAAGCAGAGTGGCTGTATACTTCACGCCGCAGTTTCCCCAGAGTCAGAGTTCTCCGTGCCTAGGGGGCACCTGTTCTACTCACGTGTCGTCATGTCCACCCTTCACGCGATATGACGTCAACGTCGCACGCACTGCGCTAACATTTATTCCGCTGCTGTCAACGTGCCGATGTAGCCTTGTGATAACGCATTCGGCTCCTACATTCGAGCCTCGGATTCGATTTCCATTCGAACTTCAAAAAACAATTTTTTTTGTGAATTCATAGCTTTTATTTGTAGAAATTCATCCACATACCCACCTTGTCCCCAATTCCGACATTACTGTAAGTCTTTCTTTACATTTTAATGCGGCGGCAATTTTCTGTACCGGACAACAACGCCGCTTTTTCGCGCAATGGGGCACCCAAGGATTTCGCCTTAACTATTTTCGGAAACGATAGGCGGGGGACGTACAGTCGACCAAATCTTCAACTAGCTTGCGCGAACGGCGACGTTTCATGCGTTAGCGCGGCATGACGGAAGCCAGTTGCAAACGCGTCTAGATTAAGTGCATGTTCAAAAACCGCGCTCAGCTGGGACCATCGTCTGCTAGGCTGTTCCTTCTTAAAAGCGCCATAAGACCGAGGAATCGCCGCTCGCGCACGCTAGTTAAACATTTGGCCGACTGTACATAAGACGGAAGGGGGTCGCACGAACAGACGGCGAAAACGTCTTGCACAAGCGGATACAATGACAATGAAATTGGAAATGTCGTAACCTTTTAATGTCAGACGAGAGGGCCGTGCCGCAGCTGCAGGAGCTAAAACAACCGTGGAATTAAACAAAGTATATAGAAATATCGTGAAAGCAAAACCTTGCAGATATGCACTGAGGGAGCACAAAACGTGCCGTCCCTAACCTCCGTAATAGTAATCCCCTTGGGCATGGGACAATTTATTACTCCATGCACGTACAAGCTAAAGGCATGCAGAATGCAAATAGGCTTGAATTCTATCCGACTGCATCTCTATAGATCCCTACAAAAATGCTTGTTCAATGCGCAAGCACATTGATCAAACCGTAAAAAATCTTTGTCGTTCGTACTAAGAAGCCTCAGTGAGACATGGTGAATTAAAGAAAGGACACTGACGGGGGCGGGAATAGTACCAAGAGCCGCACGGTGACAAACGAGTGATTTAACTACAGTTGAACCTCGTTATAACGAATATTGATATAGCGAATTATCGCCAATAGCGAACTAAATACAAACTTTGGTTGGTCATGCTTTATTTCAATGACTCTTATTCTTTTATGACGAAACTGAAACTGTGATAGCCGCGCGTGACATCGGATATAACGAAGAAATATTTGACCAGGAGTCAAGCTACTTGAAAAAAAAAGAAAAAGAAAACCCGTCGCCCGTAGCTTTAGAAGTATAAAGGCCCTTTTGTTCGTGGGCACTGTGAAAAACTCCATCCTGTTCAGTGCTGTGAGTAGCCACCAGATGAAGATCCCATCCTTCATCAAATAAACACGCAGCCCTGTTTTGTCAAGTGAACCTTGTTTTGTTGTAATTTCATGCACTCATGTTCCGGCTCATTCAGCTTGAAATGCAACATGGAGAAAGGTAAGGGTTGCCTTGTTTAGAGTGGGTTGGAAACTTAAATGTGTTTTTGTATCAAGTATTTTTGCACGAGTCAGATTTTTTTATTTGTTAAAGCCGATCTTTATCTCTGCTGCTACAACAAATATCGAATATAACGAACTAATATGCTGTCCCGATACTACTTCGTTATAACGAAGTTCGACTGACCCATTTTTAAAAAACGATAGCCTTTCTCGGGCTACTTAAACCCGAAAATGTCACTCGGTCCTTCAAGTCAGCCATCCGTCCAAAAGTTCGAATACTAGAACGACAGGTTTTATACAGGCAAAACTTTTCTAAACCCCTAAATACGGAAAAAACACTCTATACTTGCAAAATTGTTCAGGAAAAATAAAACATTAAGCATATTTGAGGAAATACGTCAATACATAAGTGGTATTCGCAGTGTTCTTTTAATACATGGCTGTTCGATTTTTGCGATAGAAAATAGAAAAAAAATACTCGTTGAAAAAAAAAAAAACGTTTTGACCAGAAAATACAAAAAGCGCTCGCACGAGCCTGGACCTCGTGGCAGTGTTCCAAGTTCAACAGTAACAAAGGGTTCCAGTAGATGGCGTGAGCAGTGGGACGCGGGAAAATTGTATTGACTTAACACAACCTCTGTGTTTATCGTGGGAGGGTCGAAACGGAGAGGAAGAGCATGAGAGGTGGGCGGGGGAGAGAAGAAAGGCATCTACGTGGCAGGGGTGGCAGAAGACTATACATACATACATATATATATGTATATATATATGTATATATATATATATATATATACAGAAAGAAATGCCGGCAGTCTACAACGCCAAAGAAGGCATAGGTGAACGGTTTGGCTATTTTTTACCGTTAGTGACGTTACATTAATTTTTCATTATTATTAATTACGTGAGAAAGAAAGAAAGAAAAACACGCGCCCAGAGTGGGGATCGAACCCACGCCTTTCGATTAGATCACGAATGCCTTACCAATTCGGCTATATGGGCGACTATGTCCTCCTTCACTTTCGGTGGTATTTATATTTACTATAACTGTATCTGACGCTTGAGGGTGGTAGCCAGCTCCACTCAGACTACACAGGGAGAAGGGGACCTTCTTTTCAACCCCCGGGGCGTGACGCGAACGTCTACAGCCTGTCATAAGCGGGTAACTAACGGGAAACCCTCTTATGCTACCTTGGCATCAAGGCTGCCAGAACCGAGGCCCTCGCTAAGCTTTCGCGCGATAATAGGGTTTGGAAATGAGGAGCTCGTTAGGAAATACAGAAAGAAATGCCGGCAGTCTACAACGCCAAAGAAGGCATAGGGGAACGGTTAGGCTATTTTTTTACCGTTAGTGACGTTACATTAATTTTTCATTATTATTAATTACGTGAGAAAGAAAGCAAGAAAAACACCTTGATGCCAAGGTAGCATAAGAAGGTTTCCCGTTAGTTACCCGCTTATGACAGGCTGTAGACGTTTGCGTCACGCCCCGGGGGTTGAAAAGAAGGTCCCCTTCTCCCCGTGTAGTCTGAGTGGCGCTGGCTACCACCCTCAAGCGTCAGATACAGTTGTAGTTATTATAAATACCTCAGAAAGTGAAGGAGGACACAGTCGCCCAGATAGCCGAATTGGTAAGGCATTCGAGATCTAATCGAAAGGCGTGGGCTCGGTCCCCACTCTGGGCGCGTGTTTTTCTTTCTTTCTCACGTAATTAATAATAATGAAAAATTAATGCAACGTCACTAACGGCAAAAAATAGCCAAACCGTCACCTATGCCTTCTTTGGCGTTGTAGACTGCCGGCATTTCTTTCTGTATTTCCTAACGATCCCCTCATTTACAAACCCTATTATCGCGCGAAAGCTTAGCGAGGGCCTCGGTTCTGGCAGCCTTGATGCCAAGGTAGCATAAGAGGGTTTCCCGCCAGTTACCCGCTTATGACAGGCTGTAGACGTTCGCGTCACGCCCCGGGGGTTGAAAAGAAGGTCCCCTTCTCCCCTGGTAGTCTGAGTGGCGCTGGCTATCACCCTCAAGCGTCAGATACAGTTGTAGTAAATATAAATACCCTAGAAAGTGAAGGAGGACACAGTCGCCCATATAGCCGAATTGGTAAGGCATTCCAGATCTAATCGAAAGGCGTGGGTTCGATCCCCACTCTGGGCGCGTGTTTTTCTTTCTTTCTTTCTTTCTCACGTAATTAATAATAATTAAAAATTAATGTAACGTCACTAATGGTACAAAATAGCCTAACCGTTCCCCTATGCCTTCTTTGGCGTTGTAGACTGCCGGCATTTCTTTATGAATTTCCTAACGAGCCCCTCATTTCCAAACCCTATATATATATATATATATATATATATATATATATATATATATATATATATATATATATATTAAGCAGTAGAAGAAACTTCTCGAGGAGCCAGAAGAAATAGTTGAGAAAATGGTAGACGCACGATTAAAAACAAAAACAGTGGTTTACTGACGTTTCGACTGGAGGACCAGTCTACCGTGCGTCTACCATTTTCTCAACTATATATATATATCGTCTTCTGACAACATTTGCGGCGAAAGGAGCAGATACGCGGCCAATTTTTTTTGGTCATTTTATTTATAAACATTAGATACAGAAGCGCATCAAGCAATAGCCGGGATTTAAGTCAGTTGAGAGAAGAAGACAACCGTGCACAAAAAAATCAGGGACACACTCGAAACTGCTTACGTCTGGGAATGCGAAAGTATTTCGCGGGTGCCACCGAAGTATGCGTTCTAGGATCCATTGCACACACACTCACACGCGCGCTGCAAGCGTACTGAGAAGGTGGGAGTCACGGCACTTTATTTTAACAGCGCAGCTGTTTAGGGGCTTGCAATGTCCGTTGCTGATGCCCGTCACGTCTAGCGAAGGTACCCCGCTGGGCCGACAGATGGCGCCACCGCTTCGACGGCCGTCCAGTGCGTGATCTCGGTTCGTGTGCCGGGGTTGCCGTACAGAATCGCGAGGGTCCGCACTCCTTCGTCCGTAGGCGCCCACCGCCGGCCCGCAACCTTCGGACCCTTACCGGGGCCCAAAAATGCACCTGAGACGGCGCGACGGCCGTCCAGTGGGCCTCCTCGGCTCGTGCGTCGGGGCACGCGGCCCACATATATGCACCGATAAAGTACCAGACCTCCGTGGGTCGGCTTCAAGTACGCACATACCACGGCGAGTGGCATTGTGAGCGACCCCCCCCCCCCCCCGCCTTCTTTCGGAAGGTGGCCGCCAGCGTGCAGAAGTTAGCTCCGCTGCATCAGCAGATTTCGCAGGCGTGGAACTGTCTTTTAGTGCGAACAGTCCTTTCCCAGAATCAGCGTGCCCCACCTGTTGTTGTGGTGCACCTTCAAGTACCGGCACGCGCATGTGTCGTCACTCGCACTTGTTACGCGACATGACGTCAGCGCCAGACGCACTAGCGTATATCTTTCTCCGGCTCAGGCAACGTACTGATTTTGTGTCGGGGTAATGCATTTTGCTCCTATTTTGGAGTCCTGGGTTCGATTCCCATAAAAACTCCGGCGAGCCCGTTTTTTATTTCGCACTAATTTATGGACCTTGTGTTTTTTTTTTTTTTTGCTCTTTACAGCGGCGCCCATATTCTGTATATCTGACAACAACCACAACACCACGTTTTTGCTCAGTGGGGCACTTATTGGTTTCGAATTGAATATTGGCCGCGCATCTGCTAGCTTCGCTGTAAATGTCGTCGAAGGACAATAGCCTACTCCCGCCCCTGCATCGTAACACTTTTTGATTGATTGCCAGTAGTATCCCTTTTGTATTGGGGTGATGACGGGATCATTTCACCAAAGGATCCAATGTTTCTATGTTGTACTACTGTTCCAATATTAGCGCTGCTATTGGCGGGTGGATAAAATTAAAATCTGCTGCCCGACGGACGACGGCGAAGACGTCGCCGGCCCAATCGCCCTGGCTGTAGCCATTAAAGTTATTCTGTCTGTCTGTTGCAGGTGGCAGCTATCCTACGGGCTATGTTCCCCTTTCTGTCAACGTTTCAATCTTCTTTTAGGTGCGGAGTACCTTAGGACCACACAATGTCCGTCAGCGTCCGTGCGCATAGCAACTACAATCGCAAAAAATCACACAGACACCGGCAGGATTCGAGCCTCTGTCTGGTAGACCAGACAGAGTTAGTGTCAGTCGTCTTACCCACTGGGCTACGACCGCGAGATAGTACACAAGAGTCAAACGGCTCCCTCGCCTGTAACGGTGCGGAGTACCCTAGGACCTCCCCATGTCCGTCCGCGTCCATCCGTGCTCACACCACCATCAAGCGAAAATCAAGCGAAATTCGATTTGAGCCGTGAGTTGCAGTTTCGTTTAGGGAATAATCAAGCTGCAACTCACGGCTCAAATCGAATGACGGTCGGGGCGCAAATCGGATGTCGCTCCGGGCACAACTTGGATGTCATTTCGAGTCCCCGTACTCCGCACCCTCGCCATCATCCACGCAGTGGAAATGCTGCCATTTTTAGCCATCTTTACAGCCTTGAAGTCTGATGTTTTTTAGCCACCTCTAAACCCTAGGGGTACGGGAAGGTCAATATTTTCCTCATATTAGTTTGGATGGATGCCACCACACTCTCACACAACGGGCCGAGTTGTTTCTGTATCTTTCGCAGACTACGCATGCCCATCATTTTGGGTATGCTTCCCCTCAAAGCTCTTTGTTCTCAAGCAACGTGCGATATCTTTAAAAAATAAAGCACTGTCCTTGCAGTTACCATGTAATATTTTCTTTCTGGTATCATATATTGTCGATTCCATTTTTTCATTCCCTTTGTTCGTTTGTCTGTCTTGCTTCTTTTTTTTATTTCCTTGGCTTTTTTTTTGTTTCCTTGATTATTCACAGTTTTTTTCACGTATTTCATCGTCTTCCTTCTAGTCATTCTTAGCTATGGCGTGTCCACACTTTTCATGTAGAAGAACCTAATTAGTTAAGCTGTCCACTAACTTGGATCCATTGTGTTTAACCGCTTCTCAAGATATACCTATTTTACCCTCGAGCTTCCCGAATTTCCAACGATGCCCAGCCGGTATCTTCCTTCACTTCTTCTGCTTTGTTAGTTTTACTATGCGCGCCTAGAGCCAAACGTCCTAAGTTCTTTTGTTTACTTCTATGCGTGATAGCGATTCTGATTTTTTAGAAGAGTGCTGCATTCGCTAATTTCAGGCCCGGTACTATTGAAGTTGTTCCTCGTGAGTTTCTAAGCAGTTTTTTTTTTAAAGACGATAGTCTTTCTTGAGCTACTTAAACCCAGATATTTTGGTCTGTCTGTATGTCTGTCTGTCCGTCTGTCTGTCTGTGACTCGATTCAGCCACCCGGCCAAAGTAAAACAATGCCTGCGCAATAGTCCTATATAGTCACAGCTAAATCTACCCATCTAAGCCCGGTGTGATGTTCATACTTGTCAAAATTGTTGAAGAAGAACAAGATATTACGCAAATATAAGACAGCAGATTAATACAGAAGTGATATTTGCAGTGTTCCTTTATAAAAAATCATACATGCTTGATTTTTGCGAAATTAAATACTTCATCAACTGCAGAAAAAAAAAATCACTCCGCCATCGCCTGCTGTCGCCCGCGCCACTATAGCTTCTGGCGCCATTTGAAGAAATCAACCGGCAACAGTTACGAAAGGTTCCACTAGATAGGTTCCACGTTCTACTTGCAACGCACGTGGAGTATGGAAACGCGGTTCTATAAACGTTGAAGTAGGGCGCCTCGACTAACGCGCGTCTTCGTCGTACGGCAGCGTTGGCATCGAGACACCCGGCCTGGAGCAGTGGAACGCGGTAAATTTAAAATAATTTAAGCAAACTTTTGGCGTCTTTACCTCGGGAGGAGCGCGACGCAAGAGGAACAAAATGAGAGATGAGCGGGAAGGCGAAAGGAGGCATTTACTTGGCAAAAGTCGATAAAGACTATCGTCTTTTGTCGTTATTTGCAACGAAAGGGGCAGATACGCGGCCAATTTTTTCTGCTTTTATCTGCATTACCAATATTTGTATTCCTTGACTCTAGCATTTCGCCATGCAGGGGTACTTAGTATATCCCCTCCCACCCCTGTCGCTCGTCCTCATAATGAGCGCAAAGAACATTTTCTTAATTTAATTAAAATTTCCCGCATTTTCGCCCCTCTTGGGCCATTTGTTGGGGCTATATTCCTTTCAGTTCCAACAACTTTTGTTTTAGAGTTAGTTTTATCTCGCTTTCCCTTGATTCTGTGTTAACCTTTTTTTTTCGTTTGCTGTGTAGAAACCAATCCAGCGTGTTTTCTTAATTCAAAGAACGCTGGTACTCTCGGTTATGCACCGATATTTTGCGTCAAATATGTCTAAGATTTTCTTTGCGCGGAGTAACGTTGACACGTATGAGCCATGCTGGCAGTGTTAGTGCTTTCAAACGGTTTTACGAGGGTCATTCGTGGGCCGCCATTACCCATGTATACTTACAGAGCGCATCTATTGTGTTTATCTATCTATGTTTATAGAGCGCATACCTATGGAGCGATTTACCAACAATGGCCACTGGGGCCTCTTATCGGGTCGCGCGCCATGTCGATTATGCACCGCAGCTTAGGCCTAATGTTTTGCTTCAAAATGAGTTCTTACGACGTCAGCGGGTAGCCTGTGCTTGAAATACATTGAGTATTTTTACATTTGAGTATATTTACATTTGAGTATATTTATGGCTGGCCCTGACGACAGTTTTTGCTGGTAGTTTCTGCGTGAGTTCCGTGTCACGCCCCCTCTGGAGCAGGTTTCTCCGCCCCGCAAGAAAACCAGTTCCCAGTAAAGAAAAAAAATTAAAGCCGCCGTTCCACTCAATGTGAAAGCTGTCGGAAGCGCAGAGCAGTGATTCGCCTTAATGGGCTGTAGCGCCGTTATCCGCTCACTGCTACCATTCAATACAATTCAAGTTTCCCGCCTGCGTGCTCGCGCACCCCCTGCTTGAATCTGCGCCAGCGGGAGTTCTGTTTTTTTTTTTTTTTGCGTGTGTGTGTGTGCTTGCTTTTCCTTTCGCACGTGCCGGCGTTGCACTGCCACTTTTTTTTTCACTTGCTATCGTAAAAAACAACCCAACGAGCGTTCCTAACTAAATGAACGCGGGCGCTGCCGGTTAATTACGTATATTTTGCCTTACCTAAATGTACCTGCAGTTTTCTTTGCGCTAAACAACGCGGAGATGTATGGCAAGCGTCAGTCGTTCACGAGTTTCGAACGCTTATGACTATATGAACCGCTTGGCTTTCGAAGCCTTTGGGTTACACCGCGACGACAGCGGCTACGACGGAACGCGGTGGGGCTCTTCTTGGGTCCAGTGAGCGAGCTACGACAAGGCGCGGCTCTAAAGTGATCTGCACTTAAAAGAGCTCAAAAAGATAAAGACCGGTCCGACGGCTTATATATATATTGCCCACCGAAAATTGTCTTTGCAGCAGTGCATTTGTGTTCAGAGGGGAAGCAGACTTTCAAAAGATAGGTGAAGCTTGGTCTTTGTAAGTTGGCTTCTCTACATTCTGTGTTGCCCAGTGAAGCATGACCATCTACGGAAGGAGTACGATTACAGAAAACGGCTTCAACGCTTGTGTTATCTAAAGGATCCCGAAACAAAATATGACAGTTAGCCGCTAAGAAGACTCCACCATCACGTTGAGTTTCATTTGCTTGTCGCAATCAGTTAGTTCACACTGAAGTTGTAAACGTTACAGAATCAGTCTGCTTTCACTACATGGCCACCTAAGGAAAGAGTGTGATTAAAGAAGACGGTTGTAATTGTTGTTCTACCGGAACTCTAAGGAAACAAATTATACGACAATTAGCGACTAAGACGACTCTAACATTACGCGCCACAGCTTCGCTGGTCATTCACCTTCACAGAGCGGAAGGGCACTGAATTTATTTTTAGTGCCGAAGCACGATTTGCCCCATGAATCGGAAAATCCGGTGTCATGGTGACCGTCCACAACGAATGGATGGAAAAATTCATTTATCGTCTTTACTGGATAAGAAAGCTCGTAGCCCAAAGGATGTAAGTGTATATTGTAGGTAGGTATTACAGGTATTACAGGAAGGGGATATTTGGGTGACACACACTCATGCCATTAGTCATGAATACCATCTTGAGGAGGAGGGGTGTAGTCAGGGTCACCTATAAGCTAACTAAGGCGGTAAGTTGGGCGAGTTGGTTACTGACTAAGGAAATCATCGTACTAGCGAACACTAAACAGAGACAGAAGTAAAAGAGGCGACGAAACACGATGCTAGTACGATGATAGTTCGCTAGTACGATGATTTCCTTAGTCACCTATAGGCTGTTTTACAGAGGCCGCTTCTTATGGAATAGTAGCCAATTTCCCCGAGCAGAGGTGGTTCACCACGGATTAAGCTGAGTTAAGCAGTTAGGTCTGTGGGCAATTGCAATTTTAACACGAAAGTGTTTTATTCCGGGATACACACAGATTTCACTGACGTCATATCCGTCACGGAAATGACGCCAGTGCAACTAAGCAAGCGGCCTGTAAACGGTGCACCCCTGCACGCAAGGTCTTATGCGGGGAAGCAACCTTTAGTACTCAAGAGTACGTTATACTTAGGGTTGCTCGTATTCGGGTCTTATATTTTAACACGAAAGTGTTTTATGCCGGGATACACAAAGATTTCATTGACGTCATATCCGTCGCGAACATGACGCCAGTACACCTTTGCCGAAGCGACCCGGCAGCAGGTCGTCGCTCGCCAAGCACACCCACAAGACAGCCGCCGACCCGCAAATCATGCTCAGCTGCAGATTTCGCTGCACATTTCACTTTCGTGTTTTACCGATTCCTATGACAGAGGAATCAAACACAGTTTTTTTCGAGTGAAGCAACTCTATCCCTGCTGTAGCTTGCACTGTGCCAGAATAAATGGTCGAAGTTTGGCACTACCTACGCCATGCAGAAGCAGTGGCGCAACTAGATAGGACGGCGCCCATGGCAAATATATTTTCGCGCCCCACATGATGACGATCGCGATTATTATTATTATTATTATTATTATTATTATTATTCCTATTCTTCTTTTTGTGTAACTGTTGACGCAGAGTGTTTCAGGCGCCTGTGCGACCCGTCTATGTGGCCAAAGGGCTGCCTCTTCAAGCCGTTCCAAGGCAAGCTCCACCCTGGCATGGTGCACAGCTGTGAAACTTCTGAGAATGACCAGTAAGAACGACACTCTCGACATCTATTATCAAAATGCTCGGGGTCTACGTACTAAGTCCTCCGAATTTCTTAGAAATGTTGTGTGCTCCAAATTTTCTACTATTGTTATTACTGAAACTTGGCTTTGCGATGATATCTCATCTTCCGACTATTTTCCTCCGACCTATGAAATTTTTAGAAGTGACAGAAAGTTAACTGGGCCTAAGCAAAAGGGTGGCGGTGTTCTCATTGCCATCGATCGCTCAGTGCAATGCGTGCGGCGTGCAGACCTCGAGACTGAGGAATCAGTCTGGCTTGAGGTAGGCCTCAAGAGGGGCGAGAAGCTGCTCATCGGTGCATTCTATATAACCCCGGATATCTTACCTGCTGAATATAATCTCAAGCTCACATCTATTGAAAATGTTTCCAATTCACACTCCAACCATAAGCTAATTATACTTGGGGACTTCAACACCCCAGGTATTCACTGGAACAGTCTTTCATTTCAGCATAAAAACCATTATGCAGCGCAGAAATGCACCATGTTATTAGATTTTCAATCATTCACCTCCTTGCAGCAGTTCTGCAACATAGAAAACTTCTGTGGTAATGTCCTAGATGTGTGCTTCTCGAACTTGAAAAACGTACAAGTGTGTGCCTCCGAAATATCTCTTGTACGCCCCGACAAGTTTCACCCCCCTCTTATTGTCTCTATCTCTGTCGCTGCCCAGCATTGCTATGGTGGTGTTGACGATTGTGCAGTCCCGCGATATGCTTTCAAGCGTGGAGATTATGTTGGGCTCTATCACTTTTATTCATCTGCTGAATGGTCTAGTGTTTTTGATGTCAATGATGTTGACGAACAGGTTCGACGTTTTACCGAAATTGTCAGGAGTGGCATGGAAAAGTACATCCCTTTTTATAAGCCTGTTCATTCCAAATTTCCCCACTGGTTCTCTAAAGAACTTCGAAGTTCGCTTAAACTTAAGGACAGTGCCCACAAAAAGGCCATGCGGTCTGGGCTTGACAAGTGGAAAGCGGATTTTAGTCGGTATCGCTCACTTTGTAAAAGCCTCTACCGGCGTGACCACCAGCTCTATATAGAGTCGTTAGAGGCTTCTGCGTCTCAGAAACCGGCTGACTTCTGGAGGTATGTACGCGGCCGTTCTAAGGCGTCTAAAGAACACATTAGTCTGATTAATTCCGATGGGGAACAGGTTGAGGATGTCGCCACGAGCTTTGCTCAGTACTTTCATTCTGTCTTTCAACTGCCAGATGGTCCCGACGAACGCCTATCGTTTAATAATATGTCTAATTTTAGTACACTTATGTTCGATGAAAAACTTGTCAATGATAGCCTTAAACGGATGAAACCGTCATTTTCCTGTGGTGCAGACGGAATTCCAGCAGCCCTCATGAAGGCTTACGGCAACATTTTTGTGCCTGTCTTAACTTCCATTTATAATAACTGTTTGCTTTTCGGCAAATTTCCTCGTGCATGGAAGATTGCTCGAATTTTTCCAATATTTAAGTCTGGTGATAAGTCAGCCGTTACCAACTATCGCCCAATCTCACTCCTTTGTGTCGCCTCAAAACTCTTTGAGTCAGCTCTGCACAACGTTCTTGCTGCCTGCGTCAAGAACGTTCTGATACCAAATCAGCACGGCTTTTTCTCGGGTCGATCGACGGTTACAAATCTTGCAAGCTTCATGACTCAGGCTTCGGCGGCAGTTTGTGAAAACGGCCAGTTGGATGTTATCTATTTTGACCTCAGTAAGGCGTTTGATGTAGTGAACCATAAATTATTAATTAACAAGCTTACTATGTCCGGTGTTGATGCAAGTCTTGTTGCCTTGTTGTCCAACTATCTCCTTGACCGGTCCTTTTACGTAGATGTAAACTTCAAAAGGTCTAGTGTTTACACTGCAACGAGTGGTGTACCTCAGGGTTCTGTGCTGGGTCCACTATTGTTTTCTATCTTTATCAATGATGTGTCAACAGTGTTAACAAAATCTTCATTTCTTCTCTATGCTGATGATGTCAAACTATTTAGGCACATTAGCAGTTTTCAGGACTGCTGTGCCTTGCAGAGGGATGTGTCGGAATTATCGGTCTGGTGCAGCAAAAACTGTCTAATTTTAAATCCAGCTAAAACAAAGGTTGTCACGTACAGCCGGAAAACCCATCGTCTACTGTTTTCCTACAGTATAGCGGGAGCTCCTTTGCAAAGGGTTGAGGAGATTAGGGACCTCGGGGTTCTTTTCGACAGTACCCTCTCTTTTTCTTCTCATATTAGGCTCATCACCCGGCGAGCGCTCCGAAGTCTTGGAAATGTGTGTCGGATTACAAAGGAATTCTCTTCTCCAGATCCATTTCTAATGCTATACAGTGCAATATGTATCCCCCAGTTAGAATATGCTTCTGTTGCCTGGAACGGCATCTCCAAATCTAGTAGTGAATTAATAGAACGTGTGCAGAAGAAGTTTTTATCCATATTTAAGCACCGTCATCCCAATCACAGTCCGGGTCCTGATTCTGACTTACCCATAGTTCCTTCCATTCCTTCGTTGACCTGCAGACGTATGCGTGCAGACCTTACATTTCTTCACAAAATTGTTCATGGTGACCTTTCTTGCGCAGACCTGCTTAACTGTTTAGAGTTTAGTGTTCCACAGAGGCCCACCAGGTCGCATCGCCCTTTCTTGACCGCTGCGCGCAACTCCAATCATTCTCCTGTGCGCAGAATACAGAATTGCTACAACCGCTTCTCTGAACGCCTTGACATCTTTCAAAGCTCCTTTACAATTTATCGTACTGCTTTGTTGAACACAGTATGTTAAACATCTATGATATCTCTGTCGTTCGTTTTTCTTTTTTTTATTGCTGAAATTTGGTTTCTCTGTGGTTCTGTTTAACCAATATAGTTGCCTGTTTTTGAAACTGTTTACTTATCATGCTTGTCTTATCATTTGTCTCTATACTTTGTCATTGTTTTTGTCGTCTTACTGTTAAACTTTGTTCTCTGCTTGTTGTGTATTCATTACAATAAGCTGAGCCACAAAGGCATCTTCTTTTTCTTTTTTACCTGTACCCAGGCTCCGCCTGTGCTTTATTTCTGTAATTTTCGCTACTTCAATTTGTGTGTGTGTTGTCGCTTGTTTGTTTCTTTCAATGTGTTTCTTGTATTTTGTTTTCATGTAACTATCCGTGCGCCAGCACCCAGGCCTCTGGCTGTTCCTGGGCACGTAAATAAACATGATTGATTGATTGATTGATTGATTGATTGATTATTATTATTATTATTATTATTCCATCGCACCTGATTTATTGTGATGTGTCTGGTACTTTCCATCTTCTGTTGCTGTAATTTCATAAATCAGTTCCTGTATTTTGTTTCATACATTCATGTTTAATTGAAGCTTTGTGTTTTTCGCCTATATCTGCGAATATGTTTTTATGTCTGCTTGCTTCACCCAACTGCTGTGACCATTGTTCCATATACTTTTGCCATTGACCCACCATTAGAGTTTCTTAATCGTCTAATTGTGGCTGGAATACCTTTTTATTATCCTCAGGGTTTTACTGCTCTTTTTTTTTTCTTTGCTCGTTCTTCTCGTTGACTGTTTATATTGTGAGTTGCTCCTGTATATTAGTGCCGCATTTTGTCTTCCTCAGTGCGCCAGAACCAAGGCCTCGGCTGTTCCTGGGCACTCTAATAAACATTGATTGATTGATTGATTGATTGATTATTATTGGGCGAGTTGGTCAAGTTGTTTGCTCGAACAGTGGTGTTGAAGTACTTTTGGAGCACCGAATTTAAACTTGAAAATAAACCTTCACGCATGCTCCGTTCTCGCGCGCGCTTCGTTGTGCCTCGTTCCTCAACGAGATACGGTGAAGCACGGCGCTCAGTGTACATTCCGAGATTGTTTAACAAATTACCTGAAGATGTGCTGTTATCTTCATCGAAGAAAATGCTGAAGAATAGGCTTACTGCAATTGAGTGCGATCAGTGGAGTTATTAGTTCAATGTCTCCCTTTTCACAGCTTCTGATGTGACGTTAGTATGCATTGGTTTCTGTTTGCAGTTTCTTTTCTTTATTTCTCCTCTTCTATTGTGTTTGTTCTATTTGCGGATGGTATTACGTTTTGCCGTTAAGTGTAACGTGCGTGTGTTTTCTTTAAACAGCAATGCTGAAATCCTTTTGTCGTTACCTCAACTTGTTGTATTGCCGTACCAATTGCCGGGCCATGTCCCACAAGCCTAGTAGGCTTTGACAGCCCTGTTAATCATTGTATTTCTCCTTTTGTGGCAATAAAGATTATTATTATTATTATTATTATTATTATTATTATTATTATTATTATTATTATTATTAAAGGTCATGTCTTATAGCAGGAAAACGAACCGCACTTTATTTTGCTACAGTATTAACGGCGGTTACTTGTCTAGAGTTGAAGAGATCAGAGACCTCGGCGTGCTTTTCGACAGTGCCTTAACTTTCTCACCTCATGTCACTCAACTTACTAGGCGGGCGCTACGCTCTCTTGGGGCTGTTTGCAGGTTTTCTCGAGAATTCCGGTTTCCTTCTTCATTCCTAAAACTATTCAGAACGCTTTGTATTCCGCAACTAGAATATGCTTCTGTCGTTTGGAATGGAACCTGTAGTTCCAACTGTCAACGTATAGAGCGTGTACAAACCAAATTTGCATCAATATTTAGGCATCGTTTTCCTTCGGAGCCTATCCCTATAACGGTTTCTCTAAGTTCCCGGCGGACCCACTCAGACCTTCTTTTCATGTACAAATTGCTTCATGGTATTATTTTATGCCCGGAACTACTTGAATCAATAAGTTTTCGCGTTCCACAAAAAGCTACAAGGCTCGCCCACCCTTTTAAAGCAGCTGGAGCTCTCAGCACACGTTCTCCTCTTCAAAGGATGCAGCATCTGCATAATGTTCACTCCGAGAAGCTCGATATCTTTCAGCGTCCTCTTCGGGAGTTTTTGGCCGGGTTGTCAGCTCTGACACACTAGGTTCATCTTGGCAGTGCTCTTTTTCTTCACTTATCGTCCTGACGTGTGCATTGACTTCACCGAGCTTGTTCTTGTTCCTGTTATTCGTGTATTGTGCTGATACTGCGACTGTAATTATCGTAGAATTTTTCTTTTTCTGCCACTTTTATCATTAAAAGTTGCCATATTCACTTCATGCGTCCATTTGAAACTGAAAATGTACGCTTCCCGAATCTTGTAAAAACTTTCTTCTTTTCACTCACCCTTCCGTATAGTTACGCTTATTGTAAGATGTCTTCTTGCAATTGACCAGACATTACAGTTTCTATTGATTGTGTAATGTTGCCTAAAATTACACTATGGTATTTTTATTCTTCTTTGAAGTTGTAGCTTCTTCATATTTTTTGCTTGCTCACTGTTCTTTTGCCAGCTGTTGATGCATTTCATTGCTGTCTTATACCTTTTCTGTGCGCCAGCATGACTTGATTGTGTAAACTGGGTTGGATTGCACTATTTTATTACTAATCTTCTTTGCCGTTTTTTGTAAGTCTTTCTGTCTTTTTTTCTCTTTTTTTTTTTTTTTTTTTTTGCTCACTGAGTGTTTATTAGCAAATTGTTGATGTACTACAGTGCTGCATTTTCCCCTCTGAGTGCTCCAGCACGAAGGCCTCCGCTGTTCCTGGGCACTATAATAAACATTGATTGATTGATTGATTGATTATTATTATTATTATTATTATTATTATTATTATTATTATTATTATTATTATTTTCTATAAGCGAAAACGGCCATTTGGATATTTTTGGCAAGCGAATGAGGGATTACTTGATTGATTATTCACTACAGCGCATCCAGGCATCGTACCATACACCAGATGTCCACAACGTTAGAAAAAACGCAGTGTCTTGAGTTACGCCCGACGGAAATTAAAATTGAAAACTAAAGTTATGTCCTACCGAACTTGGGATATTATTTAGAGTTACGTCCGATGGACACAAAAATTGAAAATTTTAATTTACAACCGACAAAACTTTCAGCCAGTGTGTTGAGTTACTTCCTCGGGAACCCAAAATTGAAAATTAAAATTATGCGCCACGGAACTTTACGCCAGTGTTTTGAGTTACCCCCGGCGTAACTGCCTGTAAATGGAATTGAAGTGACGTCCGACGTATGCCACACTAAAAACTCAAGTCCGAAACGGAAATTAAACCGTCGTTCGACATAAGGTAAGCATTGAAAAACGTTTACAGCTGTCGGTACTAAATACCGTCAAGTTCAATGTAATCTTCGCAACATTATTGCAAGGGTCCATTGTACGATACGTGACGTCGAATTGGCAAACAACACGAATGTTGCAGATGTGCGATCTAACCGGTGTGGAATTCGTAAATAATAGTTGAAACGCTTGCGTCGGTTCGCCCTGCCATCGTAGATAAGGTGAGTTTTTAGGGCTAGTTGTTCATGCAATAATGAGTAAAAAGTCCCCTTTGGTCGAGCGGTTTGAAGCGTGTTACTTGCACCCGTACAATGAGGCGATGCGGGTTAGAATTCCACCTGGGTCATTAGAGTTCTCTCATAAATTAGTGTCGAAATTTTTTGCACGAGATGCACGTACACTTCTTTTCATATGGAACGTACGAAAGGGAAGGAGAAGTCGGTAATTAACAAATATAACCTCTTGCCGAGGGCGGCGGAGTTCTAGTTCATAGCATCTGTAGCTCGTGCAGAGAACAAAGTTCACATGGGCCAAGAGTCAAATACAATTAATAATTTATGAGGGTTAGAGAAGGGAATGCCTTGATATTCTCTTATTCTTCAAAAAAAATCTCAAGAAATTTAATGAATATAGCTGGCTGACTTAAGAAAAATGTATTTTTTGAAAGCGGCAACTATTATGGGCAGACGGGGTGGTTGTTACGCCATATTTAATTGTGGAGCATACAGTCACTTTGTATGCAGATGTCAGTAAAATGATAGCCATTGAAATATGAAACTGAAATGTTGTCTTGAAGGAAATGGTTCGCACGCATTTCTTGTCCGGGAATTAAGAGCATCCCAAGCTTTATTCTTTGCGTTCATAGAGTTCCATACTAAAATACGTATATCAGTACGAAACTATATGTTTGCGTATATGCTCTACGGAAAATACATAGGAGGGTACGCGGTAAATGGTAAAGAACAAAATAAACTTTATATTAAAGTGCGGAGTTATGTGGTGATCTTTTGTATTGTTTCTCTACTTGTCGGCGAGCCTGATGCGCATTTTTTGAGGAAGCTGCTACAAGGCTGCCGGCCCCGGCTGGTGCTAACACGCTGCGGCGGGGGATGAAGAAAAGTCGGGAGCGCTGCCGCCCCTCACTGTTGTGCGGAACGGCGTTCCTGGAACCTAGAAGAACGGAGGAACGCTATCGTTTCACTAAGGGTCGGCGGGACAGTAAGGGTAACTGCTAGGCTTACGAACCAACTGCGAGGGAACAACGGCGTTCCTTCTGTAAACGTGCCACAGCTATAGGGTTTGGTTGCTTTTGATGGCAAGGCTTTAGGGCGCTAAAGCTAGTACAAAAAGCCACAGACCGCTGCTGTGTTTCTCTTCCTATTCGCCGCGAGCTCGACATGTAGGTGGCGACAGCGTCGCGCTGCTAGTGTGGATGCTCCGCTGAGCGGCCCGTAAGAATGCACACTGTGGGCGCGCTTCGTGCCTTTTTCCCGCCGTATGTGCGCACGAAAGGTGCAAACAAGAGTGGTATGCTGTAGTTCGGTTCCTCAACGTTCAATGTATAGCATGGAAGCGGCAGTCAGTTTTCATTACTACGCCAAAAAAAGCGACGACTCATCGGGAATCTCAGAATGGTTGTAATTGTGACAATGAACTTGTACGCTGTGGCTCGTAGCAAGCTCGATCTTTCCAGACTATGGCTTTGAGCCTTCAATAAAAGCATAAATAGAAACAAATCAGGAAGCCTCGATCTCTGAAATTCAGTTTACAGCGGCAATCTCTATCGCTTTCACTGGTAGCATGACGCATTCTTGCATTACTGGGATGCCCTGTAAAGGTAACACTACTTAACTCCCCCGAAATTCTTTCTAAGAGCTTACGATATTTTTTGTGTGTTCAAAAGGCAACATAAAATTACTGAATTTTGATCAGCGCAGAGATATAAATTAATGTAACCGCTCTAACGGGTCTTCTAAATGAAATTTTAGCGACTCTGAAGGAAGGTTTGATGAATAACGGTTTCGGATCACTTATTTACGGCTTTCGTCGCAAGTGAACTTGCGAATTGAATTGTAAACGCACGCAGTACAATCAACATCTCATGTATAGCTAGGTTTTCGCAAAGTGACAAGCAGGTTTACAGTGTGCAAACCAAGCTTCTGGGACCTCACAGTGAGCACAAATTTTCTGTTACGGCTGCTCTGTTGACCATTTGCATCCCTTTTAAAATCTAACAGGTGCCTGCAACAGCGAGATGTGTTTGCATTCTTGCGTATAAAGTCGCTCTGTTGACCATTTGCTTTCCTTTTAAAATCTAATAGGTGCCTGCGACAGCGAGATGTGTTTGCATTCTTGCGTATAAGGTCGCTTACGAACCCTAAAGATGGCAATAAATGAAGTTGCGCTGTTGCAGATGTAGTAAAACATTTCCTTTTTATTTCTCGTTGCGAATCAGCGCAACGGGTTCCCTGTGACTACTTTGTTTTGTAAACTGAATATCGCCTTTGTCTTGGCATTTAATTCTTGAGGATTGGTTAAAAAATGAAATTCTGTGCATTTCGTTTTTTTTTTTTTGAGGGGGGGGGGAAGGGGGGGGGGGGGTCCTGCCAACGTTGCAAGAGCAGCGAGAAGAGAACGTATGTAACGCGAAAAGCCAAACTATGGTTATAAGTATTACTTACAATCGAAACTACACTAGGCGTCGTGTTCTGTAGCGGTGAAAAAGCAGTACGCATTTGGTCCGGGATTGTCCAGGCATTGTGGCTCGCCTTTTCAAAATTGTATTGAAAGCAAGCATCGTGGGAAAAATTAAAAAAAAAAACAGCGAGTCATGACACACACCCCTAGCTCACACATGTGGACAACAACGTGCATTATATTACGCGTTTTCTCCTCTTTCTTTGAACTTAGGTCCACCTTAGGAGGTTAAGACGTGACCATATTAGGCATTTGGTTATGCTGAGTGAGACACATTTCTGGACAAGGTGATCCATGTCGGATTTGAAAATGATATATATGAAAATGACACACGAAATGCCACATAACATACGCAAACTCACAATTGCTTAATTTTACCGAAAAATTCCCCCTAAATACTCTTGCGCATCCATAGAAACGTATTTTAAATAATACGTAAAATTAGCAACTCGATACAGTTGAATAAATGTTTATTCCTCCTCCTCAGTTAAAACAACGACTGTCCAAAAATGGTATTTATTTTAGAAAAGGTACGGGAAGGACACGATCACACAGGCGCTTGCGGGTGTAAAATACGTGTCCGGTAATGTATGGGCGATAGCGCACGGGTCGTGTGCAGTGTAAATGTTTTTGTTAGTTTCTTCTTTCTATAAGGACACAGCGCAATTTTACAAGGGTGTGGAATTTGCACGCGTATGCACAGGTCTTGTCGCTTCTTACGCGTTTCACGTACTAAACTTTTATCCTTTAAATAATCACCACGCCACCTTCAAAAAGCCCCGTTCGACGTTCCCGAAACGGCAGACGACTGCACTCAACAATAAGGAAAGTGCAATGTGTGGAAGCAATGTTTATAACACGTTTCACACTCAAGCGGGGACCGGGGCGAAGATGTTTCGTGGAATTAAACCAGCGCATTAACCCGCAACGGCCGCTGATTATTGCGTTTCTAGAAGAAATGCGCAAGCAAAGGTAATTATGGCATTGCTTACTGCCAAACGAGCACACATGTTGGTTGTTTTGTCGTGTGCGGCACGCGTCTTGCGCCGCACGCAACGTGAAAAAGCAGACGACGCGAGAGCGCCATCCACACTAGGAGCGGTTCGCCCCGCCACCGCCAGGGGCCGACTGTGTTCGCGCTCGGGGCGAATAGGTTGCCAAATTTTCCCGCCCTTCCGCGGAGCGCGCTTCCTCGAAAGTCAAAGGCAGACGAATAACCCCGCATCGGGCCTCACCTGTCGCCAGGCTGCATCTGGTGCGCATGGCCTTGTCGCAACGGCGGGCGATACGCCGATGAAACACAAGCTTTGATGCCACTTTGAAGCGCGCGGTAGGAATATATGTGAAAAACGAATTCCGGATTGCGGCTGGGCCAAACTACGGTGATCTCAGGACTGCCTGCGGTCTTGGCAATCGAAGGTTAGTTACCTAGAAGATGACCTGGGCCGAAACAGTAAAAGGTCGCTATTGCGACCAGTGCATATTGAGCAATCGATACTAGTATGGTGTGTTTTCTGAAATCAATGATGAAACGAGTTCACTTTCAAAGAAATGCATGGGCTGTCGGACCTAGATGTTGCAAATACTTTCAATTCTCACTTCATTGACGTGGGAGCTGCCCCAGATGTCCTTAAACAAACACAGTGTGACCAGTTCATAAAAGAGAGTTGTCCCTCTACCGTGTTTATGCATGCCACCGACCAGTATGAAGTTCAAAATATAATTTTATCGTTAAAGGATGGTTGCTCCTCTGGTGCAGATGGTGTTAAATCAAAACCGCTGAAAGCTGTTAGTCAGACTGTATGTTTTCCCCTTGCACATATTTGTAATCTAATTCTCTCCACTCCACAGGTGTATTTCCGGAAAAAATGAAGTTAGCTGGGGTAGTGGTCATTCATAAGAGCGGTTCATTTAATGATTTAAATAATTGTAGGCCTATCTCCGTACTCTCTGTTTCTTTTTCAAAGTAGCCGAGAACATCATGCGAAGAAGAATCACTGCGTTTTTGACCGCGCATAACATATTATCCGAAGAACAATACGGCTTCCGAAAAAACAAATCCGCAGAAACGGCCCTCCTAGGAATAAAAGAAAAATTGCTAGAGGAGAAAAAAATAACACTTGGCCTATTCCTTGATCTGAAAAAAGCGTTTGATTGTGTCCAACATGACGTTCTTTTTCAAAAACTTCCTTTCTATGGGATACGTGGTGTCGCATTAGAATTATAAAAAAGCTATCTTACGAACAGAACTCAGTTCACGTCAATAAATGGGGTCATTTCTGAAGCACAGTACGTAAAATACGGAGTTCCACAGGGATCTATCCTTCGGCCTATCTTATTCCTGCTATATATAAATGATATTGTACACATCGAAGGTTACACAAATATGGTATTATATGCAGACGACACCAACGTGTTTTTTTCAGGCGTAAATGTGCACAATTTGTTTGGGCAGGCCAACACCTGGTTAGACCGTTTATGCTCATGGCAAACTGCAAATAAACTACAACTGAACGTAAGTAAAACAAAATACATGCTCTTCAAATCAAAAGAAACACAAACATCTATTGGATTACATCTGCAATTTCAGGGTGCCCAAATACAACACACATCAACAATTAGATTTCTGCGGGTTGTATTTCACGAAAATCTATCATGGTCACCACATATTGATGCACTTAGAGTAGATATTTCCCGGGCCGTAGGCATATTAAATAAGCTGAGGTACTATTTCCCGCCAAGTTTAAAACGCGTTATATATCATGCTCTTATACACTCCCGATTGAATTACTGTTCATTACTGTGGTCAACCGCAACCAAAACAAGTTTAGATCTCCTACAGGCTCTTCAAAATCGAGCTTTGCGTGCAATAGGAAATATTCAACTCAATGAAGACATTACTCCGTACTACACCGAATATAAAATTCTTGACGTCCGCAAAACACTGACGTATAAATTGTTCATTGAAATATTGCGACAATACAGCTCGGACAGCCTCTTTCTACTCAAATACCAAATAAAAGAATGCCCGTATGAGTTGCGAAAAACTTTATTAACGAAGCCAAGATCCAGAACAAACTATGGTGACCAAAAACTGTCTCACAAAATACCCAA
The DNA here is from genome assembly GCF_048455015.1 of Haemaphysalis longicornis. Classification (NCBI taxonomy): domain Eukaryota; kingdom Metazoa; phylum Arthropoda; class Arachnida; order Ixodida; family Ixodidae; genus Haemaphysalis; species Haemaphysalis longicornis. The sequence continues at coordinate 44,166,464 of NW_027526335.1, read as the reverse complement.
CGTGTTGAACGAACATCGGGTGATATTGGAAGTCTTAATTTCAGGAACAAAGCCGTCACAATACAAGAAATTTATTAAACAGCTACTCTTTTCTATTGTATAGATATGAAGGTATCATTGTAACTATAAGCGAAACTATTTTGTAAGACCACGCGCTGCTCACGATGTTTTGAATTTGTTTCTGTTCTTGCATTTTACTTTGTTTCTTCTGTACCCCATAATTATAAACAGCTTGGTACAAAAATTGAAACCCCGTCCAGTTGTATCCAGTTGTATCAGTGTGTGCTAGTGTCTTCTTTTCCTTGCAAATTTTCCTTGTAAGTTTTTCTTGTACTTTTTATTTGCTTTGTCATACCGTCTGCTGCTGAGGGTGGCGTGGCCTTCGTCAGGCAACTGGTTTGCCTCTAGCCATGTCCCCCAAGGCAATGTTTTGTAATATTGTCTTGAATAAACTTGAACTTAAATATGAAAGGCCCGGATGTCCGCCTCTGTCATTATTGACTTTAGCACGCGTCGGCACGCAACACTTTATGGCCAAGGCGCGATGCGAAAGTATTGGACAGGTACGTACGACCACTTCGTCGGGATGTTCATCTGCGCGTCTCGGATTTATAAGCCACGCAGCGCGCGTAGCACACGGCATTGAAGTTAGGCGCACGCACGTACGCTGCGCATAATATACAGTTGGGATTGGCGATTGCGTGAGGCACAAAAACTATACTACAGATTGCCCGTCATTTTTCTGTAGTGCTTTTTTTTTTCGTGAGTTCTCTGTTGTATTTTAATGACTAGGATACAGAACAGGGAGCTGGGTAAACTTCAAGGTTGTTCCGTGACGGTGCCTCCTGTAGTATCCTTCCCCCATGCCGGCATGCGGGCCTGCCGCATAAGAAGTTGCAGCTAGACAGGTCTAGAGTATGTCGGGTGCTCCCTGAAAAAATTCGTGTGGGAGCGTTTCTTTTGGTTCTTTTTATCCCCAGATAATCTGCTTCCGGTGGTCTTTATATTCGTATAATATACGTAGTGCGATCTGAGTTTTAAATTGCTCACTTTGCTCAGGATTCTCCAACACTCTAATTTAATTAAGAAAAATCAAATGTAACGTTAATGTAGTGACAAGTTCCAATGTTGGAAATGTAGCTGGAACGCGTTCCTTTCGCAATGAACTTGCAACGGGAACTCGTTTCAAAATTTGGAAGGAACGAAGAAAGAGCTGTCATTCCTGTTTGGGAGGAACGTGCACGACACTGCCGCCCCACAATTTTTATCGGGCGCCGACTGCCAGATGCGGCTTCCTCTGCTCTTTGTGATATTCCTGGTCGCCTAAGTAGTGTTCCGTACGGCCGATGTGCTCGTTTTAATTTCTATTTCCACTCCAAGTTTTTACTGTGAAATGCGTCGGACGCATCCCCAATGTCGTTTACAGGCTACGCCGGACGTCACTCAAATCATTCGGTTGAAGTTACGTCGAATGTGGCTTTAATTTGCAATTTTGGTTTCCGTCGGACGTAACTGCAGACACTGGCTAAAAGTTCTGTAGGAAATAACTTGTGTTTTCAATTTCGGGTTACCTCGGAGGTGACTCTAGACACTGCGTAGGGAAAAAAGTGAAAAAAGAAATGGAGCTTCCTGGTCAGCTGCTGTGGCCTCGCACGACACGAATGAGGCGACGCTCATTAGTTATGTACAAACGCACACAAGAAAATGATCAAGTACGTATGTACACAATTCTTATTGTTTTTCGCTGCCTTGCCGTTAAACGTATTGCTCAGAATGTTTATTGCACACTTGAAATCTGCATACTGTGCCCACATTTTGTGATCGATGCTAATGATGCATTCAAAAACTTGTTCCGGCAATCACTGTTGTCTCCTGGTAGCATATCATTGCCTCTTGCTACCCCAGTGCTGATAATTCATCGCGAACAAGTTGTCAAGAAGCGCATTCTTTAAGATTGCAACGCTTTATTTAGATCAGTTGGTTATTAGTAACACAAATATGAAAAATACTATACACTAAGGCACTCAGTAAAAAAAAGCTAGAGCAGCACTTGTCTTGCTTTCCATACAGAAAACTGTTCTAAAATGTCATCAAAGTTTGTTTTTACAGTTTCATCTCTTCCCACGCTCAGCAGAGCAACATAAGAAGGTCTGTCGTGGGCTCTTGTGGCCCGCAGATAGGAAAGTATTAATTTTACCTTGCAAGGACTTTTCACAGCCAGCGATGAATACGGCTATAGCTAACTTCATCTGAATCGCGACGCTAAGGTTGGGAAAAACGTTGTCATCACCATACTGTATGATAAATTTCAGATGTTCATTAGGACTTGACAATCTCCGTTCAACACGCCGTGAAAAAAGCAGTGGACAATCTGAAGACTCTTCATAGAGGTCCTGCGCGTTACCGTGGGAACGATAAAGCTCACCAGAGGTGTAACGATTTGTTTTAGTTCGTTTTCGTCGTCACCGTAGCACAGCTTGTTTATGTCCAGGAGAAAGCCAAACTTGGCATCGGTACCCGGCAGGCGAGTAAACCGCTCGTCGAATTCAGAATGAAGGTGGTCGAATGTGGATTTCATGACCCTTTGTATTTTCTGCTTATCCGTTCCCGCTTCTCCTTCCAACTTTTCATCAGCAATCTCTTTTTTTTTTTTCGTCTCGAACGCCTTTCAATATTGACTATTGACATCCCACGACTCACATAGGCCAAGACCTTCATCGAGTGACTCACTCACCAGCGTTTCCCTTTCGTCATAAAACTGTTCTCTAAAAGCGTTCATGTCTAAACCAGCCTCGTAAAAGTTCATTTTTGAGTATTGCAGCCTTTAAACACTATCTATTCGAACCAGTATCTTGTTCCAAAAGCCGAGCGAAATAAAAAAAAATCACATCTTAACATCACCTGCTGCAATAGCTATTGGGCGATCACTTCTCGTTTCACTCGTTTCTTTGTCGTTATTTGCCATAACATGGAAAACTTCAAGTATGTCTTCAAGGTATCTACTGACTGGCTTTACCGCTTTGATCCTTGCACTCCATCTCCGGCTCTTAATTAACAATAGGCGCCGACACTTTTAGATATCACGATCTTTACAATTCTTTGCACGTTGTTTACCTCGCCTTGTTAGAATACCTGCAAAGAGGTAATCGAAATGTAAGGGCGCAAATTTTAAGCAACCCCCCCCCCCCCCCCCCTTCTGGCCCCTGCTGGAATACAAACCAGTACACATGAAAACACATGCATGCAGCACGCACGCAAGCACACTGGATATCATCCCGTGTTGGCTCCAGAACTCCTTCATCCGGGCGTACCTAAGTATTCATACATGTGTGCGGCGCCTCACGACAAGGAGAACCGTTTAATTGCTTGAACAGCGACATTGTAACACAAGGATAGCACTGCGTAAGGTGAGGGCGAAGGGAGGGGGGGACACTCACGGGGCACTTTGATGGGGGGTGCGGGGGGCGCCGGCGCCTCGTGTGTGTCCCCTCTCTTCGTCCTCGTCTTCCGTAACAATAAACCCAAACTACAACTTTCTGCAACAGTGACTTTTGCAGCTGCGCCACCCTGCTACTGAGGTATAGCCCCGCTGCCATTTACCCCCCTCGGGAACAAGTTGGGCAGACTCGGCTCGGCGCCCCCTCCGCAGTGGCCACCGAGTTACTTGTACCCCCCTGCCCCCCCCCCCCCCCCCTTAGTTACGTCACTGTGCAGAAGGTGCACGTGGGTGCCAATGTAGAGGACGTGGCTCCATTGAACTATTTACGTATGACGTCTGTTGTGTATGCTATGTTCGCGTTAGTACTATGGCCGACGGAGCAAAGAGTAAAAGCATCTAAAAATAAGGAGCCGTTTTTCTCTGTGTAGGTGAATGACCAGCGAAGCTGTATAGAATACACATCACTCAAATGGTTAGGGATGTATAGACGCATTTATTTATTTTCATAATTTGGTAACGGTAGTGACTATGGCTTTGTCATTACTTAGTGAAACAGGGAAGGACTGGTTTTATTCTAGCAGTTTTACTCTCACGGGGCTGTCCGCGTCCCTCCAGTAGAAGCCCACGTATTGAGAACAGATGTTAATTCTGTAACGTCTACAAATTCACTGTGAATTAATTATGACAAGTGAACGAAATTCGTCATAATGACATAGTCTTCGTAGCAGCGAATTGTCACATACATTGTTGGGGGATAGTTCTTATAAAGTAAGAGTGACAGGCGTTTTCTGCCGAGCAAAACCATGCAGTTGGCTTCTATTTTGGAGCGTGTATTTAAATTATATCTGCCTGGTGGAATAACCTCGTTTGCCTTTTACGCCCAGTTGCTGAAAGCGTAGCTACCAGTTTATTTAATTTTGTACGTGAGAGCAATTCACACGTTCCCGCCTTAACTTTCCCTGTCGTTTATCAGAGTTGGTGCGCTTGAGTGCGTCATACTGTCGTTGGTCCTGACATATAATTGAACTGTCATATACTTCTATTTCTGTTGTACGTCAGTTCTAGTAATCCCTTTATTTTTCCTGAAGCAGCTGTCGTGCTCCAGCCTCCCATTACGTGTTCGTTTGATATGGCAGCATGCTCGGCGGCCAGCATGCCTGTGCAGTTTGCAAGTTATGAGTGTACTCATAAGCTGGCGTAATAAGCGCTTCCCGTAAATAAAACTTGTTCGCCATATGTGGTGAGCTGCATGTTTCGCAACGCTTTTATTTTTGCCGCTTTGTATTCGTGCTGTTGAGCGACGCTTTCTGCCTCGGAGTGTGCATAGAAGTAATAATTCATGCATGAAGACCATAGGGCTTCTCATCGAGCTCCACACTGGCAAATATGTATATTGAAAAAACTGGGCCATCTACAATAACGTGAAACCTGGGGAGGGGCGAAGCATGCAGTGTATAAGCGTATCCAGAGATTGTAAACATCTCTCTTGCCACACAACGCGCGCTGATTGGGCGCCGGGGAAGCGCCGGTGGGAGGAGCAATCGCGCTTGCTTGCTGATGCGGTGGCGCCCTCTCTTGCGTTGAACCGTATTTAAGCAATCAAATGGGAGACATACTGGCCGTAAGTTGTCTTCGTGTCACAAGCCGCGGGCATGCGTTCTAGTGCGAGGCGTTGGAAAATGAGTGTCCCGATGTGTTATTTTAGTACACGTTTTTGCCCATGGGGATGAAACGCTGTAGCGTGAGGCGCTGGAAAACGAGTGTCCCGGTGTTTTAGTATCGTGACTACATGAGATGACAGGAGACGCCGGCAGCCCGAGCCCCAGAGGTGCTTCGCCCTTAAAACACGTTAAAGTTTGTACGTTGTGGGTATCACGTTGTGTATTTGGAGGGCGACAGCTGATTCTGCGAGTAAAAAAGTTTAGTTCAAAACTGCAAAGCACCTCATTATTTTTCAAGATCCGCGGACTGTGACTGCTCGGCAGCGTCCTATACGCTACGGCGTCGTCGGTAAATCACCCCCGGAGCTCCGTGTCCCCTCCCACTGCCTTGTCTCACTCTTTGTGTTAGGCGTCACGAGAAACCGACAACGACACTGTCAAAGGGACTACAGGACAATACACAGGCCTGACCCACGCTGATATGCCCGCGCGCCAATCCGAAACTCTAAACGCTAACGTCATTCAGGACGCGACAAGAAAACGTCGCACAACTGCCTACCAATAGAAGAAAAAAAATCCCGGGCAATCTCCACTGACGTGAAACCTGGGGAGGGGCGAAGCATGCAGTGTACAAGTGTATTCTTGGCGCCTTGGCGTTTTTGCCAACGGATATGAAACCGTTAGGGGGTAGAGGTATACAGCTTTGCTGCAAAAGTCTCTTGTCTTTGATGAACGGAGCTCTCTAGCGCGAGGCATAAACGATTGTCCCGTTGTTTTTTTAGTACGCGTTACGAAGCGCTCCAGCGCGAGGCGTAAACGAGTGTCCCGGTGTTTTTGAAGCCCGCGTTACGTTCTAGCGGGAGGCGTAAATGAGTTTCCCGGTGTTTCAGTGCCGTAACTACATGAGACGACGATTACGACGATGACAGGAGACGCCAACAGCCCCAGCCGCTTAGGGGTTTTGCCCATAAAAGGGCGTCTAAACTATGAATGATTGAGAGACACGGTAGCAAGGACACATCAAATCACACCACCACCTGGTAATTTCAAGACGCTACATCTACCCGCGACGTGGATACCTAAGCCACTAGATAAACGGCTGAAAGAGGAAAAAATAACCTCAGGCTATTGCCGTCTTCGCAAGACTTGAACAAACTAAAACAGGGGTAGAAAGACCACTTCACAAGCACGAATCTAGTCGGATGAACCTCCTGAAGTGCCCTACTACCGCAAAGGCGCTTGGTTTCTTAAACAAATAGACGCCAACCAAAACCGCAGCGAGTCTCACGTTGGCAACCGCAAAGAGCAGACATCCACGCGTGTGCTTGAAATTATCCCCACGTTCGGGCGCCATGCAGTTGTGGACTTTCTCTCTACGACATGCCAAAGGATGAGGCATGCTGCAGTTTGGAGATAAACTCTTCTACTCACATAATCAGTTCTCGCTCTCCGAACACGATAACACGGACCGACTCCATGCTTGTCCGCTTGTGCCTAGACACAGAACAGAACTGACCGCTCCCGGGTGCGTCGCTCCTACTTAGCGCCGACGCAACAGCCCTCCCGCTGTCCCTCACCGCCCATCCCGTCTTCTCCTCTCGTTCCGTGCCGCATGCCCTCCTTTCCTCGCATTTGGGACAACGGGGAAACGATGCTCTTGCGGTTGCGCGCGCGCGAGCGAGCGAGCGAGAGAGAGATAGAGAGAGAGAGAGAGAGAGAGAGAGAGAGAGAGAGAGAGAGAGAGAGAGAGAGAGAGAGAGAGAGAGAGAGAGAGAGAGAGAGAGAGAGAGAGAGAGAGAGAGAGAGAGAGGAGGAGGAGTGAGGGGGGGAGGGAGAGGGAGAGGGACACCGGGAGAGAGAGGGGGAGAGAGAGAGGGAGAGAGCGATACCGGAAGAAAGAGATAGATGGAGAGAGAGAAGGAGACGGTTAGGCGCTCAGTACGGTAATCTAGACCGCAAGGGTGACAGTTCGCTAACGATCTCGGGCTAAAACGCGACTGAAGAACCTCGCGCATACGGACACATTGCAACGAGCAGTCACTCAAAATGTACCACCCAATTTTCCGAACAGTGTAATCCCGATACGTCAGCAAAGCAGCCTTTCTTGAAGAACCCCACTGGAGACAGCAAATTGTGTAGGATAACGAGAGAAGAGCTTGAAAAGTTCTATGTATGTATGTATGTATGTATGTATGTATGTATGTATGTATGTATGTATGTATGTATGTATGTATGTATGTATGTATGTATGTATGTATGTATGTATGTATGTATGTATGTATGTACTCAACATCTAACGCAAGAACAGCTGTGAAACGTGGAATTGATAATGCGGATACCCTGATACGAAATAGGCAAAGGCAGAAAGCTATTGTGGTAGGCAGCGGAGCAAACCAGCCATACTTGCGGCGCTGTGAGGCAACCGGCCCATGACTTTTCCCGCTTTTATTGCAGCACGAACGACACGCCCGCGCTTTCACAACCGGCCGAGCAAGGACTCTCAAAAACCGCCGTGAAATATTGCAAAAAAAAAAGACACCCCCTCCCCTCCCACACACGCACACACAAAGGCAGTCATGGCGATGCTAGATGGACGCTAACCACGGAGAAATAATAATTCGTGCTCCGTGACGCTAACCCTTGCGTTCATACGATAGGAAAGAACCTTGAACTATCGCGAACCACAACGTCTTCAAATGCTCCTGAGTATAGCCTCGCACGTGGGCATAAGCGGTCAATTGAAATGTTTGTGCAACCGAATTTCCTGCAACGTATAATACCCATACGTCAGCGAAGCGCGCCTTATTCCCAACAAGAACGCCACTAACGTGTGAAGCGTATAACAATACAAAGTAAAAAGGAAAAGCTTGGAGGCTACGTGATGTCAAAAGCAGGAAATTTAGTCTCACACATGAACAGTTGTGAAACATGGCACGCTTAGCATTGATAACTTGGATACGTTAATGCAGACTCCGCAAAGACATGGAGAACACGCGCCAAACGGTGCAACAAACAAGCAGTACTACTCTCTGCGCTGCGAGTCAACGGACATCGGCCAACGACTTTTCCCGTCGTTATTGGCGTTTAAACGACGCGCACATTCTTGACCGGCCGCACGAAACTCTAAATGAACGCCGCGAAATATCAGCCCGACAAAGCATAGGCATGAAAACACGACCAATAACTTGAACCACGGAATGTTTACGGCGAAGCTGTTTGCCTCTAGCCTTTGTATGCATCCCCCCCTGAACACCCCTTCCCCAGTGCCGAGTAGCAATCCGGGCTCTCAGCCTGGATAACCTCTCGGCCTTTCCTTTCGCTTTTCTCCTCCTCCTCCTCCGCACGTGTTTCCAAGGGGAGAGGGGAGGGGGGGGGGGGGGGGGAGCGCAAACATGCCGGGAAATATATTAATGAAAAGAAAGCAGGACAGGAGTAAAAACACTCCCACCTCCCCTCGCGGGAACCCCTGTGTAGATGCGACGCATAGGCGGAGCGGCGAAGGGACCGCGTTTTATAGCGCGCATAACGTTGAGGGGACTGCGTAAGCCGGTCCCAGTCGATGACGACGTTGGCGTACTTGTAAAGCGGCGTGGACTCTAGGTGTTTGAGCCAAGCGTGGATGTTGCTTCGCCGGAGAACGGCACACCGGTTATATGCGCAGCGCGCCCGAAGGAGAGGAAACCGCGGAAGAGAGAGTACTGCACATGTGCCGGACCAAGCGCGTCTGCCGCGGCTATGACGCAACGTGCCGCGGCTATGACGCAACACAATCTACTTTAATCCAATCCAAGCCAAGCCAATCCAATCGAATCCAATCCAATGCCCCTCTGCTTGGTTATTGGTGACTGAAGCCATGGAGAGAAAAAAAATACAAAAAAAGAAAATACAGCGAGAGAGTGTTCGCTATCCGAGAGGAGAGGGGGTGAGCGGCGGAGAGCGCAGCTGGCGCGGCGAGGAGAATGGGGGAGGGGCGGACAACGCCGACGACGACGACGACGCCGGAGGGACAAGGCGAGTGAATGAGATGCTCTGCATCTAATAAGGGTCAGCACAGCTGGAGATATGTAGCGTCAGAGCAAAACTAAAGAGAAAATACGAGTCTGGGGTTAATTAAATAACTAACATGGGCGAGGTGGCGCATGCCGCCACCTGGCGTTGCCCCGATTCAATGGGGAGGTATTCATCATCACCATCATCATCATCATCATCATCATCATCATCATCATCATGTCGGCGAACGAAAAAATTGGTAGGGAGAGAGGACGTGCCGCGGGAGAGCTTGGAGAAAGTGTTGCGCCGGCTGTGCATTACACCAACGCCACTTAGAAAAGATGTACTTAAAGGGACCCTGCGACACTTTTTTCAACTTTTTTTTAAATTTTAAATGCTTGCAGAACGTAGTCACCCAACACACCCAGTACATAGATTAGGGGGTCGCGCAAAGTACCTCAGACAAAAATTCATCAGATAACATGGTAACTCACTCAAAAGATTTTTCTCTCTTTCCCGGTCTTGACGTTCTTCGACGACCCGAATTACGTCACCGAGGCCCCGCAGCGGCTGTTGGCCGGTTTTTGTTTAGTCGCAGCAATGAACGCTTTTCGATAGCAACTTTAAATATAAAGCCACAAAAATTCCCCCGCATTTCCCCGAGGGGGAGAATGTGAAAGTGCGAATGCACGGTTGTCGGCCCGCTTGCGGCGCTTGCGCTCGGCCCCGGCAGCCCACCGCCTCGCCGCCTTCTCTTCCATCTCTTCCATCGGGTTTGTAGTATCACGTGTACACCACGCAGTTATCAAGCCGCTATAACGCCGCTGAGTCGCCAACGCACGCCGCTGACGACGTAGTTTGAATGCGTTAAAGATATAAGGCGCGTCACTAACACTGATATCAGCGTCGCGTCCGTGGCTTGGTCGGTAGAGCCTCGCGCTGCGGCCGCAAAGTCCTCGGATCGAAACCTGGCGCCGGATGCTGTTTCTTTTTTAAATATAGAGGAGCACAGCGGACGCCGCCGCCGCCGCCGCCGCCGCCGGCGGCGGCGGTGGATGGTTTGGGGTCGCTTATAAAGTGCATTCGCACTTAAAAACAAAGCAGAAACGGACGGCGTATCTGGTGCGACGAGCAAATCACGCAGTGCCGCTCCGTGCTGGTGTTAACTGTATAGCTTTCGGGCTGCTTCCAGACGCGAAGGAAAGAGTGAAAGCGTTTATAGAAAGTGTTTCAGGGTCCCTTTAAAGGTTTCTTTAGGTGGCGTTGATTAGAGCCGCGGGTAGGGGGAGATCGAGAGCACGACGCAGCAAGCAGCAGCGGAAACGCGGGGAAGTGGGAAGAGAGTGTGGCGTCTAACGCGACGCAGCCGCTGCCACCTCCAATCGCGTGGCCACCGCCTGCCGGCAAGGCACAGTGGTTTCGTGCACTCCTTTGAACTGCGCCCCGGTCAATCGTGTTTTGTTTCTTCAATGTGTGCAACCCAATAAGCCACCATATGAATGGTTCTGCACCGCTCCATGTGCTTTGACGCGCACACCTGTCTTTCCGAGCAGAACACAACTGGAGCTTTCAGTTGGATGCGAAAGCACTCTATAGCCATTACCGCACCTTAAAACAACGAAGGGATGTCGTCAGCTTTATAGTCACGTTATTAATTAAATGAGAAGCAGAAACTGCCCTTTGTCTCACAGCCGTAGTACCATATATTCTTGTCCTGCTGCACTGGTTTCAGAGAGCTCGCGCCCAATCTGGACAAATACGCAGAGCCCTCGCGTTCCATCTCTCCACTTGTATCTCTAAATGCAATCTGGAGGGTGTTCTTACACCGAAACACCCCGTCTGCACCCTTGATGCTGGCAGTGATGGGAGCTCTACCATGGCCTGCAAATGAACCCAAATATTAATTTCGCGCGTATAGTTGACAAGCTCCCTAGTGGTATACAACAATATCCAGTTGTTAAAGGGACAGACAACCGATTTTTGTGGCGTGCACATGTCCTCTAGCTCATATGAAAACCGCCGTTTTATATACTGGGGCAACAGCAGGGAATTTCTAAATAAGCAGGCGGAAATAATTTTATTTTCCCCTAACATTTCTGAAGCCTGAAAGGTGGCGCCATATGGTGCCTAAGTGTGACATTACGGTACGTGTCCAAACAACTCCGTCGGTTTCAACGCGTGATTCAAGAACCGCATGAAGATATAGGAGAGGTATATATATCATTGATATATATACCTCTATATATATATCATTAATATATCATATATATATATATATATATATATATATATATAGCAAAGATATATATCATTGCTGTCTTAGCCGGGTGCAAGTTTTTGAATACCTCTTTTAATCTCACGTGCGGCTAACCTCACTGCCATGGTTGCCAGCATTCCTTTTGGTTGGGCCACGTGTGGGTGGTAGATCTAAAAATTCCTATTTCAAAAGTTCTAGGGCGCTATCAGCAAAACCGTTTCTGGTCGAAGTGTTTTAAGGGATGCTCTTTCATTTAGGACAAAGAAAATACACCCGACAAAAATCGGTTGTCTGTCCCTTTAACACTGACGTCAAAGAGAGTTCTAAACATTGTATAATCGCCTTATCAGGTTACCGTCCAGAATGAGCACCCTGCTTGATCCACATTTTACGCAAACTAACGTCCCATAGAAACTGCTTCGCTTGGTGCAAGCATTCATTACCAGTCGCATAACATATGCCACCCCCTTTCTGAAGTTTACCGTTTACCCAAACCGAAATTGGACGCCTCCAATGCATCATCCGCAAGGCGGTCAAGCTGGTCATGGGTCTTCCCCGTCACACCTCTACTGACAAGTTTCTCAACACCGGGACATACAATACCTTCGAGGAGCTGGTTGAAGCCCAGCGTGTTAGCCAATTCCACCGTCTGACCTCTACTCCGACGGGTCGGTCCATTCTAACGAAACTGGGCATCTCGTTTGCTACGCAGCACGGAGATAAGGTCAGTTTGAGCGACTCTCTCCGATCCCGCTGCAGTGTGGCCCGCATCCCACGGATCATGAGCCCTGCCTTTCACCAAGAACGCCGCCTTGCCCGGACAAAGGCCTTACACAGGGCCCATGCTTCGCACCCCTCTACCATGTACGTCGGCGCAGCGGAATATCCCGACCATGCAGCCTGCGTCGCCGTAGGGGTCAACTCCCGAGGAGACTGTTGCTTCGTGCTCGGTCTCCACGCCTCACCCTGAAGTTGGTGAAGAAGTCGTCATTTCCCTGGCCCTTACAACTACCCCGGCCACCACAATAATCTCCTACTCGCAGACGGCTCTTCGGAACTTGGCGACGGGTCGTGTATACCCCATCACCGCACGCATTCTGCAGGCATCACCGAATCTGCCTGCACATTGCCCACGCCTGATATGGACACCGGCCCATTCGTCCCTTCCGGGTGACGAGCTGGCGAACGAGGTAGCCCGAGATTTCTGCTGCCGGTATGTCTCGGAGGCTGCCTCTCCACCTCGGGCGGGAGGGAGCGATCGCCTGTTTACGCATTGGGACATAACGCAGCACTACCGCCTTAGTTGGATGTACTTTCCCGGCCCCGCTCCCACTTTAAAACGCAGGCAGTCGGTTCAGTGGCGTCGACTGCATTGTGCCACCTCCACTTCCCCACGCGATACTGCCACACGTGCACGTGATGCGGGACACCTTTCTCTTCCCTCCACCACATAGGGGGTACGTGCCCCTCCAAACCCCCTCGTACATATCTGAGACCAGACGCATGTCCTGCTAACTCGGTCAAAAATTTTTAGCCTTTTCTCCCAAAAATGACATCATTCACTGATTCATTCTTTAGACTTGTTATATAATTCGGTAACCGTTTCCCCAATTCCTACAGGCTGATTATATAGGGCCATGAGGTGGGCGATTTAGCCCCAAAAAGCCACCCCGTTTCTTGGCCAATCCCCCACGTGGGTATGTGCCACTCGAAAAGGAACAACAACAACAACCCCCTTCTTCCATGTTACTCTGTCCCTGCCCCACGGCAGAGCAATGGGAGGTATACGTGGCTCAGCTCCGACCCACAAGTGTAAGAGTGTGATCCAGCTGCCCGAACTCCCCGCTAGAGCCCACGGGCTCCTGGCTGTCGACCATGACCGACTAGGGGACTGTAGTGTGCCGGTGCTCCCAGCCGGCGCCTCTTTCTAAAGATAAACCCGCCGCGGTGGCTCAGTGGCTAAGGCGTTGCGCTGCTGAGCACGAGGTCGCGGGTTCGGTTCCCTGCCGCGGCGGCCGGGAACCGAAAGCGAAATGGAAGCGAAAAGCAAAAACGCCCGTGTGTACGAGATTTCGGCGCACGTTATAGATCCCCAGGTGGTCAAAATTAATCCAGAGCCCTCCACTACGGCGCGCCTCATCGCCTGAATTGCGTCGGCGCTTTAAACTCTACAATCAATCAATCAATCTTTCTAAAGAGCTCCGGATAAATAAAGTTTTTACCACCACCACCACTACCGCCCTATAAAGAAGCGACGTCAGTTGAACTACATAATGAAGCTGGAAATCAGAGACACGTGACTAGAGCCGGCCAATATATTAACAATCTCGCGGAAGCGTCGAACCGTCGGCTGGGCCTGCGTCTTATCACGGTGCAAAGCGGCGAAATAGGCGAGAGCAGTCGCATTCGCAGAACAATTGTGTCAGCAGCGTCAGCGCGAACGCCGTCTGCTAGGCTCTCCCCAGTGGCTGCAGTTTTTCCAAGCACACCTTCCGCGGTTAATCAGCCGGCTACGGCGACAGCGACTCCGCGCACGCCTTCTTCTGTGTTATCTTCCTGGACTGTCGTAACACAAGCTGACGCGCGCATTAAGGCTATAAAAAAGTAAGCGAAAACTCGTTTGTGCGAACGTCCACACGTGCGTGTTAGCGCTACAGCTCATAGTAAATACACGGGTACCGAACGCTAACTATGAACTATAAGTAACTAACTCCACGTATAAACTTTCGCGCGTAATGTTGCTGTCACCGGGCGATGACCGGAGCGGGTAGATTAGCAGCGAAAGGGCACGTGTCGCGCTCGGAGGAACGCGTCCTGACCTTTCGGCGCACGTGCCTACTGCAACTCATTTTGCCGCTTGCGCTGACCCCCCGTCGGTTGACGCCCCCGCAATATTATTAAAGAAGGGGCTGTGGCTTGGATAACTGTCTCGCCTGCGGTGGCTTAATTTCCACGCGGAAGTAGCGGCGAGTTTCATTTACGTTCTACTGCGTCCCTTCGGTTGATGAACTCCCAGAACGTTCTTGCGAGTAGGGCGAAGCGTGCCAACTGAAAGTGGGGCGACCGCGTGTAAGCCCTGTATAGTTACGATAGAAACGCTGAGCCTATAACTAACCCCCTGATAGAATCATGCAAGCTCTGCGGCTAAATTGTAACTTCGGTTCATTTCATGCCCGTTTTGAGCGAACCCCGAGTGGCTGAAAGAAGCGACCCGGATGTGACGCTGAACAAGATCGGGCGCCGGTTTCTGGGCCCGCCATTGGTCAGAGGCCTCACAAGTGCAATACGTCACGATTGCGGCGGACGCGAAATGGACATTTCTGAAATGGGCACAACTGAGAAAATTCTGGCCTTGGTGACTTCGTTTTGGCGCTGCTGTATGATACTTAATGAAGCGACACGTTCTGAGAAGCTTTTAAGAGGATTTCGGGCCATTTTAATTGACTTGGTGGAAGTCTTAAAAGCGTACGCAGGGGTTTTTCTTTTTTTAACAGGGGAGCTATTGTAGACACCGTAAGTTCGCCATTGCAGGGGAAAATACGAGGAAAATGCGGAGCGCTCGTGCGCGCGTGCCTCGCGGCCACCACCGGGTGGCTTCACAAAAAAAAAAAAAAAAATTCTGCAGAAATTCAGAGAATTTTCTACTAATGCGTAGCATTCTTATGCCGCTTGTCTTGGGTAAAAGTTTTTTCCAACCAATTTTTTTGGTTTTTCTAAATGCTGGCCGAACAATTTATGAGCAACTATTAACGAGCGTTTACGAGAACGAGCAACAGCCGCTGCGTGAGGCTCCTTATTCAGTTTTAATGGTGTTTGCTATACCTTTAAAGCTGAATAGCAGATTAATGCCCTGCAGTGGGCGTAGATAGGCTGGCGATGAGGATTATGATGATGATGAAAAAATGGAAAAAAAAATTAATGTTCCCCACAAAAACAAAAGCAACCTAAATAAAAACGGGAACAACTCTGCACCAGCTGTGCTATGATTGATTGATTGTGTGGTTTAGCGGGCTCAAGCTACACCAGCGCTATGAGGCTCGCCGTATTGGAGGGCTTAGGATTAATTTTTCCCACCTGGGGATCTTTAACGTAAGCCGAAATCTCGAATACACGGGTGTTTTTGCTTCTCGCCTCCATCAGAAATCCTAAGTGAAATAAGGACCAAACATCCTCCTAACGTGCTTGCATTTCAATCTGGAGACGTTAATTTTCTAATATCGATTGGCCAAACCAGCCTGCACCGGACGTTACATCAAGGGAATCAAACGAGTTCCTGGGGGCACGCCTGAACTTTAATTTATCCCAAGTGCTCACAGAACCAACACGCGTGTCACCGCTAACTGCCAAAAGATTGTTGACCTTATATTGTTAAACGAAAAACAACGTTGTGCTTTGCCTTTCGTTTGTGTGTGTCCCGAGTTAAGGTTAGGCTGACCAGTATATAAGTCATGATGATACAATTGTTCAGATTCTTAATATTCTATCGTTGATTTTGTCTTAAAATCCCTAGACCGTGTCATCCATCGCGTACCTTCCCGAAATCCGTGGGCATAAAGTCATTCACGTCGACTTCGTAATTAAGCCTGTTTTGACTCCGACCGTTTGAAAAGCTATTCGTACGAGGACAATAAATGATGAATTGACGCAGTTTTACCCTACTTTTAAAAGTACCCTACCTTATCATAACGTAGGCAAAAATTGTCTGATTTTCGGGGGCAAACTAAACGAACTGGTTGGCAAACACATCGCCCAAAATAAATTCATTCAAATTCAGCATAACCCTGATTCAGTAAAGCACTGAAACGATTAGAAAGCAAGAAGAAACGTCTCTTCCGCGCAGCTAAGTCTCGTAACATCCCTGATGCACGAAAGAAGCACAAAACAGCTGAAACTACTTATCTGGAAGTCATACCGCCAGGCCAAACACTCATTCTTTCATTCTGACGTTACAAACATGCTTAATAACACCCCGAAAACAATTTTGGCGAGTCTTAAACCCACAGGACACGCGCACTATTACCCCAGCGAATGAGTCGGGCAATGCCCTGACCAGCGCTAAGCGTGCCCACGTGTTGAACGGCGTCTTTGCATCAATTTTAATAGCGGAGCTGTTTAAGTTTGAGCTTGGTCCGGTGACGTTAGCAAAAAAAAAAAAAAAAACACTAAGAAAAAAGTCTTTTTCCGAGCAATGCATTTTTGTATAGTAGTGAAGCCGACTTACAGGTCTACAGCTTTGCTGTAAAAGTCCCTTGTATTTGAAGCACGAAGCTCTCGAGCGCGAGGCGTAAACGAGCGTCCCGGTGGTATTTTAGTACGCGTTTCGTTCTATCGCGAGGCGTAAACGAGTTTCCCCGTGTTTTAGTACTGTGACTACAGGAGACGACGATTACGACGACGACAGGAGACACTAACAGCCCCAGCCCCTAAGGGGCTACGCCCCTTAAAAAGACGCACGCGGTGCCTCCCGGTGAGGAGGGAAAGCACGAAAGCAGCGCGCGTCATCAAAATGCGGGGCGCACGCCCTAGCCTCCAGGCTTAGCCTCCCAGCAGGGCTCAACTCTTGTCGGTCACAGCTTCTATAGCAGCGTCGAGAGCTAGCCTCGCAGCCGGGCTCAACTGTACTCGGAGAACGCGCGGCATAAAAGAAGGTCGACTGGTGCAAGAGGAGAGACAGCGGGGCTCAGCGGGCGGTCTTCCGTGTGCGCAAAAAGAGGCCCTGTGTATTTCGCCTCCATCAGAAAAGCAGCCACGGAGGCCGGGATCGAACCCGCGTCCATGGGCTCAGCAGCACAATCCTTAAGTAGAACCCCCGACCACTGCCAGGAGGAATTCCCAGGGGGGCCCAAGTCCTGGCACACAAAATAAGAGCCGGAGCTGCTCTTACGGAGGACGCGCTCGCAAAGCGGCGGGAATACGTTCGCCGACGCTCAAGACACCTGAGAGAAGCCCCCGAGAACTCCAGGGAGACGACCATCGGCACCTGCTCCTCGTGTCACGCGCCGACGAGGCCCACGATGCAGCACATGCTGTGGGAGTGCTCGGGGCTCGCGGCGGAGAGAAGAGCCCATCTTCCGCCGAACATCAAGACCCTCCAGGAGTGGGCATCGCCTCCTCTGGGCTGGACTCACCCAAAAGAGACTGTTATGTCCCTGCGGACTTTCGCAAGTACCACGGCGATACACAGAGGATGTAGACGTCCTCACCTCCGTTACCGCCTTCCCCATCCCTGACTAGACCTTGAGTCGCCCCTTCCGAATAAAGAATCCTAATAATAATCAGCATAATCACGCGTAAACTTAGCCGAACCAAGAATAAGCTAGGCGGGGCCGCCAGCACCGCTGTTTGCCCAGTCTTCGCCACACTATAGTGCCAAGCTGCCCCCCCCCCCCCCCTTTTTTTTTTTACTCAAAGAACTAAACTGTCACTTCCTATTCCCCATGCGAACTTTGAAAGTGCCATGTTACCAGATACATTTTTATCCGACATTTGGTCCCTAATAGACAGTATCAAAATTTAGTTGTCAGCTGGCGTGGACGACATTACGTCAAAACTAAAAAACACGAAGCATATTTGTGAAGACATCTGGGTGTACTATTTCCACAGTTTGTTTCAGCAGGCATGCTGCCTCAAGATTGAAAACACGGAAAGGTCGTCGTTCCTGTGCATAGATAGGTTAACAAAGACTCACCTTTACATTATCGGCCCATTTCATTAACCAGCGTAACCTGCAAAAATATTTAACATATGTACACACATACCATGGACTTACTTGATTACAACCATTTTTTTTCATCCTGCGCAGCTCAGCTTCAGAAAAGGTTTCTCGTGCGAAACGCAGCTAGCTACGACCTCTTTAAGACCTGCATGTAAACCTTGACTGACGTCATCTTCCTAGATTTCGCAAAAGTTTTTGACAAAGTCTTCGACTAAAAGTCATCAGCGTCTACGACTAAAACTTGCGTTACATCTAAATGCCTTATCATGGGTTGGAGAATTTTTAAGTAACCGTTTCCAATTAGTTTTTGTCAACGATAAAATATTTAACTTTACCCCGTAACCTCAGGTGTCCCTCAAAGGTTCGTACTTGGTCCACTTCTGTTTATGATTTACATTTATGACCTGCCAATGCATGTATATTCTACCATCCGCTTATTTGCAGACGACTGCTTAATTATCGTAAAATTAACACCGTTTCTTCAAATGTCTTTTCAAAATGACCTGTGAAATGCGCAAGAATGGTTCAACCTTTGGCTAATAGAACTAACCCCTAACAAATGTAATACCGTCTCATTCCACCGCCGTAGAAATCCACTTGCTTTTTCGTACCAAACTGCTGGCACCAATCTTGAACTAGACCCTTCCTACAAATGCCTCGGAGTAACCCTTTCTAGTGATTTAACCTGGACAACGCTCATTGCGAACATCTGCTAACAAAACACTCGGGTTTTTCAAACGGCATTTGCTCCATACCCCTCAAAATTGAAAATTACTAGCATATCGGTCTCTCGTCAGGACAAAATTAGAATACGCATCCTCCATTTGGAACCCGCATCAAGTATGTCTCATCAATCAACTAGAATCGCTTCAAAATCTAGCTACAAGGTTTATTCATTCTGAGTACTCCTTCAACGTCTGCATATGGGCACTGAATATAGAATCCTTGTTAGTAGGACCAATGGCGTCCTGTCAAAAAAATGGCGCGGCTTGCACCAGTGGTTCAAGGGTGGAGAAACCACAGAGCTGGCGGCCCGGTCCTCTCCCTTCAGACACGACTGTTGCAACTCACATTTATTTCCGAACTTGCCGCTGAAAGTTTTCCATGACTAGCAGGCCCGGATTGTATAGTACGCAGGCTTTCACATATCTCCAAAAGCGGACCGCGTTAGCACGCGCTAGAACCCGCGGTCAAACCCAAAGCCAGCGCCCACGCTACGAACCCAAAGGAAATGCTGTGCGCCCGAAATGCGATGAAGCTCAATCGGATAGACGCCGGTTTCAAACGCGGGGGTCTTAGGTTCGCTTCCGACCACGGGAAGCGTTTTTGTCCTTTCCAATTGGCTGCACATGTTATTAAAGGCGATAGTCTTTCTTGGGCTACTTAAATTAACCCAGAAATTTTGTTCTGTCTGTATGTCTGCCTGTCTGTCTGTCTTTTTTTTTTCTTTATTGCTAATCTTGGACAGCAATATCAGGTACCAGGTACAATGACAAAGAAAAAAATCACAGTAATGCCACCATGCCCCCCAGGGCCGGTGTTGTCATTTAAAATTCCCTAAGCGTAGTTAGGGGTTCAATTTTAGACAACCACTCTGGTGGAGAGTTCTTCGCTTGCCGAACTTCAACAAACTGTGACACACTTTCCCTAAAATACTGTCTCGTTGGTCGCGCGTCTACATTCCAATGCAGCCAAGCCATGCGCGAACGCCAAATGCTGTGCAGACCCGACAAAATGACACTGTCAAATGGCACACCGTCCTCTCTATCAATGCACAAAAAAAACGTATGCCGTGTGGGCTAAGTGGAAAATCTTTCTGGAGTGACCGTTGGAGGACATCCCAAAGGAACACTGCGGCCCAAAAATGAATAAAAACATGCTTCACCGTTCCAGGTTGTTTGCAGATAGGGCAGTCGGTTCCCCATGGCACTGAGAGCCCCCTTTCTTTCATCCAAGTTGCGACTGAAAGTGCACCCGTGTGCAATTTAAAAAAGAAAGTTTTTGCCCCAGGTGACACTTCCATTCGCTTCACTCGTTTCAACACATCTTTTCCTGGACCATTGCTGTACAGAGCTCTATACAGTGGTACTGGTGTCTGTCTGTCTGTGACTCGATACAGCCACCCGGCCAAAGTGAAACGAAGACTGCGCAATAGTCCTATATACTCACAACCAAATCTAAACGTCTAAGTCCGGTTTATATGTTCATACTTGTCAACATTGTTGAACAAGAACAAGACATTACGCAAAGATAAGACAAAAAATAATACACAAGGTATATTTACAGTGTTCCTTTATAAAAAAATCCTAGATGCTTGATTTTCACGAAATGAAATACTACATCCACTGCACACACACACAAAAAAATTCACACTGTCACCTGCTGTCGCCCACACCACTACAGCTTCTGGCGGCATTTTAAGAAATCAAGCGGCAACAAGTAAGAAAGGTTCCACTAGATAGGTTCCACGTTCTGCTTTGGACGCACGCGGTTCTATAAACGTTGAAGTAGGGCGTCTCGGTTCACGCGCTTCTCCGCCGTACGACAGCGCTGGCATCGAGGCACCGGCCTGGAACGCGGTAAATTTAAATTTACTTGAGCAAACCTTTAGCGTGTTTACCTTGGGAGGAGCGCGACGCAAGAGCAACAACATGAGAGGTGAGTGGGAAAGCGAAGGGAGGCATTTACTTGGCTTTTGTCTAAATTTGCAACGAAAGGAGCATTTACGCGGCCAATTTTTTGTTCCCAGCCGCTGCTAACCCCGTACGCCTCGGGTGGAAGGCTCGAGTGGACGCAGTGAGTGCGCTAGGAACTCCAGTCCTACCTGGCGGCACTTTACGGCAAAGGCTGAATGGACAGTGAGCGTGTTGGGGGCATCAGATCCTGACACGGAGCTCCGCGACTCACTGCAAAAAGGATGCCAAGCACTGCAGCGCTTCAAAGAAAAAGAAATGCATCGCTGGCAACGGCTGTGGCGTTGCCCCATAGTACGTTGTGGAGGCGCTTTTCCCCGCTGAAGAGGCGTTGTATATCCTTGCCCAGAGTTTACACCCTCATGGGAGCATGTTACTTTCCCACAATTCTCTGTTCATGTACTGTGATATTACAATGTCCCCGAATGGCATATTTTCCTGCTTGTTTGTTTTTTGTTGCCACCGCATTCCCACTGTGTTGCGTACTTTGTGACTCAAGTGAAGGCTCGCCTAAAAGGTGGTTAGAGTTCCTGTGGCGACAGTTTGCACACGTACCATTGTCGGTCACCGCCTCGAGCGTGCCAGTGCATTATGTATATATGTATATCTTTGTAAACAAAGGTGGTGTTTGGAAAAAAAAAAAAAGTCTCTGGGGAGGCCCAGTGGTTAGGTTGCGGTTTCACGGCGTAAAGGTCCCCGGATCGATTTCCAGTACCTCGATCCCTAGCCCCTGCTCGTGGGCTCCTTGCCTCGTCACGTTCCCTCACACTTCGAGGTTTTTTGGAGCGACGGGCGGACAATGCTCGGCCTAAAGAGCACCGCTGTTAAAAACTAATGCATTCCCCATAGCCCGGCTGGTCGACCGAAAAGCTCTGATAAGATCTCGGGATCGACACACGGCGCGTGCGTGAAACCGGTCTTCCATTGTGTCAAAATGGTTACTCTAAAAGCGCGAAAAAGAAACGGTTCTAGATAAGACAATACACGCATCGATCATGAAGAAGGAGTACAATAGTATACGTTTATCTCAATAATGAAACACGTACCGGCCGGTATTCATTGAGATTGTTCGTAGATGTTCGTACTTAATGCGCGAAAAATCGTCGCATGGACTCGTTCTTCGTTTGCGATTAGGGTTTTCGAAGATTTGACGATTGATTGGACGCACTTTCAGCGAAGTAATGACGCACTTTTCACGTAGTTTTAATGTGAGAAAGTTTTCGTGCTTCTTTCAACTTTCTGAGGATGCTAAAGTTTTTTTTTTTTTTTTTGTACAGCAACAGGCATTTCTAACGAAATCACCATCATAACCTGCCGCTCCACATCTTTGAACACCGTGACAAATTACCTTGCGCTGTAATAAAATATGGGTCTTAATTTTTTATATATGTACCCACCATTTCTGAATACCCCTTCAACGGGGTCTTTAGTGTAATAAAAATGAAATGAAATAACATGAAAGGAGGGTATATTACTTGTGCGTATCTCTCTCTGTCGATATGAACAGCGACTGGAATGGGAGGCATTACAGCCAAAGAAAAACTCCTTAGATGACCTCGTGCCTGGCTTCAGAGGAGACGACATCCTGGCCATCTCTGTACTCTGATTTCCTTCGCGCGGACGCGACAGCTGGTCGCGCTATCTACGCTCGTCAGGTCAAGGACGTTGCCAGACTGTTGCCTTACCGCGTACTTCTAACTAGAGCCCCAGGGATTTATACTAAATTTCGATTTGGGGGGGGTGTCGAAGCACTCTTGGGGGGGAGGGGTTGAGGGGTGTTGGGGGAGGGGGGGTGTATAAAACTCCGGGCAAGGTGCTCGTGGTTGTGGAATCTTTTTTGGGGGTGTCGAAAAGCTTCGGGGGTGGGGAGGGGGGTGCTGGGGGTGTGTGTATAAATCCCTGTAGAGCCCGAAAGAAGAATGTCGATGACTGCAGTTCGAAATCTTCACCAGCCCCCCTTTTTCCTCATGCCCATTTTTTTTGTACTATTGATTACGGCTACAGCGAACTGACTTTGCATCTGCATACAAGCAATGCTCAAAGAAACCACAGGAAGAATTCGCCTCCGATGGTTGTCCGTAAATGCAGAGCACATTTTCATTGACAATAATGAGGACTATGAGGTCTAACAGCATCGACAGCTCTGAGATCTAAATGCAAGAGCGGTATATTATCTTTAGTTGGCTGAAGCTGTTGATGGGTCAAGGCAGTTGAATTTTTGTTTAATGCGGTGCCCGTCTGTGGAAGTTACGAGTTACGCGGAATGGAAACTTTTGCAACCACAGGTGAGCTAGCGACATGTCTCGAGGAAGTTTTATGCGACAACCGCGCTGAACTTTTTGCAGCTTTTTGTGGCTGCTCCTTCCCCTGTACCCATCAGTAAGGCGAATAAAGTTGATTTGATTGATTGATTGATTGATTGATTGATTGATTGATTGATTGATTGATTGATTGATTGATTGAACTTCCACCTGAATTTTTCATGTGAGGCAAGTTGGCGCGGGTACACTAGCGGCTACAACTTTCCCGAGGTGTGAGGCCAGAGAGAGTTGTAGCCTGAACCACGGCCAGGCTAGAGCGGCGGCGCTTGTCAAGCAACGTTCAGGGACAGCCGGGCTAAAACGGCGGCGGGCTAGAGCGGCGGCGCGCGCGCCGCCGCTCTAGCCCGCCGCCGCTTTAGCCCGGCTGTGCCTGAACCTTGCTTGACCAATCTGCAGGGCTGAAAAAGATTTGGTTTTGGGACTTTAGATATAATGAAGCCTGAAATTTCAGTGTGCGCTTTCGGCACGGTGACATTTCACTATCCCAGCTGTCTCGATTTTCACTCGAAAAACAAACTAAAAAAATGTCCTTACAAATGACGCCTTAAAACTTCGTAGCGACTGTTAATGTTAAGTTCGCTGTAAATTTAAAGCTCATCCCGTCACGTTCAACGACGTCTCTAAATATGTTGCTCCGGTTTTTATTGTTAACATGCAAAATCACCGCATTATCAAGCTGTGCTCGGGTGTGTATATAAAGTTGTGGTGTGGCGAACTGATCTTGCCGCACTATCATCAGTACTGCCGTGCCACATTGAATCATTGCAGAACTTGTATTTCATATTTCAAGCACGAGGGTAGTTGTATATACAGGGCACTTAAAGAGAACAATACCGACGCCGTTTCGAAATATAGGTGCGCAAAAAGGTACCAATGCCATTTTGCATAAAGAGTTGCCTCCTGCCCAAGCAACTAATCTATTGCTTGGTTTGGATCTGAATCCTCCCTAAAACCCACATAACAAAAATTCATTGTCAAATATCTTGCACACGTACACAGCATAGCCAACACAAACATGTATTGAATAGGTTGTGTTTGTCGGTTACAAATGCGATGAAGTTAATTATCGTGCAAAGCACGTATCTGCGGTGGATGGATTTTTACAAAAAAAATGTGATCCGTCTAAATAAATGCACTGTATTGCAAATTTATTCTAAATCAGCGCTGAAATGTGCAATTCCATGCGTACAAGTCGCACGGCTAAGGCGACGTTAAGAGGGGGAGCAAACTTCTTAAAGCGGACTTCAGTGCCAATGGCAAGTTGAAGGGGAGGTTGGCAAACGTGCCTTCAGGCTTCACGCTGTTTATGACCGCTGCTGCGAAGTATGTTATTGGTTGAAATTGATCGTAAACTTTGTTTCTGGGTAATTTTACATGAGAAGGCACATTGATGCAGTAAAATATCATGTTCTTTTCATTTCAATTATTTTATTAGTGCGCGAGCACTGGAAAATCTGTGCATTCCAAAGCCTGTGCGCATGCTGTGAAGAATTTCCCAGTGCTACATACTTACATAAGAGCACATGTGTGCAAAGGCATATAGCACAACGCTTTCTAAAACTGAACCATTTCAGCCAGACAATAATCCAACCGATGAATCCTTCGATAAATTAGTGCGTAAGCATTATAAGGGCCGTCCACAAAAATTGGTCGCCATCCCGCCTTGCGAAAGTGGATCTCCGGCAATGCTGCTGTAAACCACCACAAATTGTGATGGAGGAGCGTATGAAAGGTTGATTTGATTGTGGGGTTTAACGCGCCGACGCTACACAGGAGATGAGGCGCGCCGTAGCGGAGAGTGCCGGATTAATTTTGGCGATCCGGTGATTTTAACGTGCGTTGAAGTCTCGAACACACGGGTGTTTTCGCTTTTCGGGGTATGAGATGTTTCTCGTCGTCACTGCGGGCTTGTCGCTTGCGCTCGGCTAGTGGACGTCACTAGAAAGGGTACAGAACATCGGCACTTCATTCTCCTATTGTTCCGTGCCGCCGCGATGATCATTGGTCAGTTCGCATTACGTGACATTTGTTTACACTTTGACGGTTAATGGGCACCGCCATTTTGTTTATGCGTTTTAGTCGGTCAACTCTGGCAGGCAGCGTTGCCAGATCGGAAAGGGGCTTCGGCACCAAATCTTGTCCGAAATTTCACCAGATTTCACCAGCACTAATATATGGCTCCTATGATGTATTTCCGGCTATTTAACCTTTTTACAGCGAAAAATGGAAGCAGCATACCTTTCGTTGGTCGAAACTTTCGTGGCGTAGCTATACAAGGGACCTTAGGCATAAACACTCTGAGGCGACATTTTCTATAGTTCATACCACAAGCTAGCTGCAGCACTGCGGAGGCTACATTGTTGTCCCCCTCAGGGCGCCTAATTCACCGCGAAGGAAACGACAAAAGGCGCCGAGGCCTTGCGGTGCCGCTGGCCGAAAGGGGAGAAGGGAATGTTCTTTCAGGACCCCCTTCACGGCGAGTTAGGCGCCCTCAGTGGGCGCACTGTTGATAACAATGTAGCCTCCACAGTGCTGCAGCTAGCTTGTGGTATGAACTATAGTTTCGTTTTCTAATGTGGTGATCCTAGCGGCCCGGAGCCGCTGCGTGGCGTGGGTTTCATTTTCTCTCATTCCTTCTCTCTCCACCTCGCGGGTCCGGCGCATATGGGCCGGTGTTTACATATGGGCCGGCGGGCCAGCGCGAAAACCTTTTTGAATATATTTCCCGACAGGCCCAAGGTGTTTCTCCGCTGCGGAGATGACTGTTTTTGTATCATAAAAAAAAAAGACAGCGGACAACTTCCTGTTGCACCTCAATTCGATTGAATCAGCAATTCAGTTCACCATGGAAAGAGAGACAAACACAATTCCTCCTTGTTTTGATGAAGAGACAGGCAAATCAATTCAGCCTTCAAGTGTTAAACCTATTTATACCGAAGCTACCTACAATTTGATTCTTACCACCTAAATTCACACGTCATCTGTATTTTCGGCTCTCGACGAACGTAAAAAGGAAGAAAAAGCCGTCATCGCGGACCCGAAGAGAAATGGCTACACCAGCAACTTTATTCGCCGCGTCAAACGCCGTTTTCACCGATCGAGAAAGTGATTCATGACAAGAGGATGGGAGAGGTGCACTGAGGGCGGCCACCAACCAAGAAATTTCCTCTCCTTCAACGCCGCCAGTCAACAACCCCACACAACCCTCCCCCTTCACCCCCCACCTCCACCCCCTCCGCCGACGACAAATCCGTGCAACAACAAAGACCAAGAAGCGCTACCTTCTTTCCTCTATGGCCAACCCACAAGTGCCACAAGCATGGAAGAAACAATACTACAGTGCCTAGAATAACAATACTCTACTCTTCTTTCTTCCATGGCCACAAGTCTCAATGTCGAGAAAGTGGCGCCACCTATGAACTGCAGATGAAAGACTAACAAAACGGTGTAAATTTGATTAATTCAAGTGACAAGCCATTTCTCAACATTTTTCACCAGTTTTCACCAGATAATGTCTGGTGTAGCCGTTCCGGTACATCAACACCAGTAGCCCCCAAATTTCACCAGATTTTTCCAATCCGGTGCCGAATTTCACCATCTGGCAACGCTGCTGGCAGGCTTGGCTTGGCTTGTCCTCCCTGCTCTGCGGCTACTCGCGACTGACGTCGTTCCGAATGTGAATCAAAGATAACGCGTGTAGCAGCATTTCAGCAGCAGAAGTATGTACAAAGATGCGGCAAATGCAGGGTCCTGCCTAGCCTGATGTATGAGCTCGGCGTCTTGGGCAAGAACTGCTCTATTTAGTGACACTAATCCTGCCTAGCCTGCAGAGATAATCTTCAAACATAATCTTTACCAGGAACACATGGTGGGGAGGCCTCATTGTTATCACCCATAATTCGATTTCCTTAAACGAATTCTGAGCTCTATGCTCTACGCCTGATTATCCTGACGCATGCGCTCGGCGTCTTGGGCCGTGGCTTGGCGTTTTTGCCCATGAAGATCGCTTTTGCCCACGGCGATGAAACCGTTGGGGGCAGAGGTATACAGCTTTGCTGTAATAGTATGCAGCATATATCCGCGGGGGTGTATACGACAACGCTTTATTAGCAAGAATTTGTGTTGAGTGTGGTGCACACACATTTAACAGGGCAAGCAAGGCCATGTGGACTCGCTTAATTTAATGACAAAAACGAACCAAGGTAGGCTCGAAAAAAATCGCACAGCGCGCGACCAAACAGGACGAATGAGTAGAAAACACGTAAGGCACAGACTAGCGATGAAAAACCCAGTCTCCAAAACCGCACCTGTTGTCTAGCCCCCGTTCGGTAAATTTGTTCACGCTGTACGATTTTTTTTTTTTTTTGAGGACCATGAACCAACTAACTCGCACTAGAGTCCTGCAAATGAGGCTTGCTTGCGCACGCAAAACAAATCTGCATGTGATCGCCCCGTAATTTTTCTAAGGAGACGCAACCTTATTTTTTTAATGCGGTGTCCAAAAGCGCACCTTGTTTACCGCCTATATTTAACCAGTCACATCCTGATTTGTGGGCAATAGAATGGAGAATTTAGTATAATTCCAACATTTTCACTGATTTCGCCATTAGCAAAAAAAAAAATGCTACCTGTTTGGTGACAGAAGTAAAGTATTTTGTCTTTGTTTATAAGTTGTGGAGACGTAATTCAAAGAAATGCAAAATCCAAGGTCTCCATAAAAATTTCGTGATTTTTTTTTTGA
Source organism: Haemaphysalis longicornis (assembly GCF_048455015.1). Classification (NCBI taxonomy): domain Eukaryota; kingdom Metazoa; phylum Arthropoda; class Arachnida; order Ixodida; family Ixodidae; genus Haemaphysalis; species Haemaphysalis longicornis. The sequence continues at coordinate 44,138,647 of NW_027526335.1, read as the reverse complement.
ACTTTCAAATTTTCCTGAAAGCTGAGACGTCGTTGAAAGAAGAATTGAATTAATGCCTCACGTGTGCGCCGCCGACTCGACGCAGTATATAGTGCACCTGCGTTATATTCGGATACCCTATAGCCACGAAATTAGTTGTCCCACCTGCTAGATGCATTAAATACCGCACTTCTACAGGAGAGAAAATTTCCACCCAAATCGAATTTTCACGTATACTGCCACGGGTGATGTTTCTGTAAGTATCTTGCAGCTTCTTAGGAGGGAAGCTTCCGCTGGCTTTTTTTAGTAAAAAAGTTCGTGGGCGATAACACTGAAGTAATGCGATCTACAACGGCAGCTAGAGACGTAGGCTGTGCGGTTATGGTAACTTTCAAAAGACAGTTCTTCATACAGTACGCCCTGAAGTTCTCGTTTTAAAGCGAGAGAAAGATTAAGGGGCGATCTGATGCAGATTCGTGTAGGTGCGCAAAGGCGGCTTCATTTGTAAGCACCCAATTCACAGGCACCCAAAAGACCATGAAGGCAGCGGACTTGTGCCCCGTCTTGTGAATCATGATGATGACGACGACATGTATACAACTATGGGCCTTCAGAAAACTCCACTCTGTGGCGATGTTCCTTTCCAACAAGCCGGAACTTCCTGTTAGCCGTTCCGGTCACAGCTTTCAACCTTGGACTGGCGCGATTGCAGTATCTACTACTGAAGAAGCGAGGGTGCTTGGGCTTGGAATACATGTCAATCCCGCTCGCTCTACCTAGCCTAACTGCGTGAGGCAAACGAAGTATAGCTCCGCGTTTTGTGCATCAGATCGCAACGTTAATGGAGGGTCCCAAACCGAGGTGTCACTGCGACCAGGCGCTGTATTCAAAATTCCAACCTCACAGCATTTTTTACAAGCTCTATGCAAACTGACGGCGCAAGAGTGGACGAAACCTGAGGCTGCCAACTGAGTTGTGTGCACAATCGCGGAACTTCGTATCACCCCGATTTCCACCCTGCAGGAGCACGTCCACGTTCCAACACTATCACCACGCATCGATTCAAGCGCCTCCTCTTCCGATAGCCGCAGTGCCCAATGATGCTCCGCTCTATACGGTACTCCTCCTCTGGCCACAACAATCAACACCCTTTTCTTATTGTTTCCTAAATCTATCACCAAACGTCGCTACCATGATTCGTGCTTGCACTCACACTGACAAGATCGCAGACGTTTTTGAACGAAAGTACAAGACGCAGTTGAAAAACCCAAACGAAAAACAATTTTATTTATGAACACACCAGAAGAATACATCGAAAAAAAAAATCCATCAAGGCACAGAAAAACATCAAAGCTTATGCTTCCCAGACGCAACTGCTGTACCAACACCAAGCTGTTGTATAACAAACATGGTAGAGTTAAGGATATTTAGATAACCAGGCACCTGCACTCTCTGTTCACAGAAACAAAAGCATGGCGCGAACTTTTGATCGCTATGTTCTTCCACGCATCCGCATACTGTGTTCGCGTCCAGGTTCTGGGCAATTGATACAACACATGTTCGCGCCGTAAATAATATTCATCTGATCCAGCCCAGGCACTTCCTGCATTACAGCCGTTTTTGTTAGACTATTCAGGTGGCATTTCCAAAGAACCGCGCATCACCACTGCTGCAGGTTGCTCACCCAGTTTCATATGCAGGTAATAATCTTTAACTATACTTGATACAACTCATCGAAAAACACTTGTGAGTATTGGTATATGTTGGTAAGCGCTGGCAAGGGGTGATATACGTAATTTTTCCGCCCTTATATGATAATAACCCCTTGTTTCACCCCAGTGAAGGCGGGCACGGTTACCTCTATATACCGATAGGTAATTTCCTTCCCACATATGTATCGATTACATGGGCAGCGTGGGGAGCGCCTTGACAGTTAAGTCGTACGCAACGTTTTTCAAAAGGACAAGTGGAGGATACACTTCCTGCCATTGACACAACAACTGTCTAGATCCCCGTACAAATATATTAACGAATATATATTAACAGCAAAGACCGCTCCAATAGCAAAATAAGTACCGAAAATATATCGAAATGTACTTTTTTTTCTTTTTAACAGGCCGTACAAGGGCAGTCTGGAATCCACCCCTTTCCTGCGTTTTCCTCCCGAGGGTTCCCCAAAAGAAGACAACTAGAGCCATCAAAACATGCCTAATAACGTATTCAGCCGAGGAAGGAGATACCCATTGCACTTCATAATGAGACTAGCACTTCTAGACTGAAGATTGAAGAAGAGAGCCCAGCTGCCAAAGCACATCGGCCATTCACACGGTCGGCCGGACGAGGAACTTGGAGAATTCCTTGACGCCCTCCAGGAAAGGCGTGTGCCGGCTGATTCCCAACTCCCGCAGCCTCCCGCACTCCAGCCTGCTGTCGTGTGGGCGCGGGGCTCCCTTGCTGGGCTCACGGTCCGGAAGCAGGTGATCCGCGTTCAGCGCGTGCGCCTTCGCGATGGCCTGCACCATGGCGTACTTGGTCAGCGGCTCCTGGCCGCACCAATGGTACACGCCCTTCACGGCTCGGTCCTGCGTAAGAAGAAAGGGGCGGGGAGAGAGAAATCGCGTCGGTCACGTGCCCAGCCACATGCGCATGTACGTGAAAGTACGAACAGGAAATTTTTTTTTTAAATGTGGAAAGTACTGACGCGACGAGTATATAAATGTTTTAGCATACCGTGTTGCGCTTTACGTGGGCAAAAGTAATCGCTGTTGAAGGTATGAATAGCGCCGCCAAAGACGAAGGACAGGGAGGACGCACACGGACAGAGCGCTATGTCCGTGTGCGTCCTTCCTGCCTGCCGCCAATATGCTCGACCAAATATCCCAACATGAAAGCCTTAATCGTTGTTGTTATAAACGCCAACCCAACAGGACGGTCAGCGACCTTTGCGCGCGGAAAAGGCGCGCAGACGAAGTCCACGGAGGTCCACGGTGTGGCGCAAAGAGCCGAGTCTTTCGGGGGTGCCTTCGGGACGGATCTATCCACCGACGATTTCTGTACTGGCCCTGTCACTTATCCTTGAAAAATGGCTGCGGCTAATTAGCTCAGCTAACCCTGGAAATGGGCTGGCTGAGCTAGACTTGGCTAACCCTCGATTTAGCAGCATTTATTACACTATTCGTTCAAAGACTGCCTTTATCCACGATTGTGGTCCCGCTTCCGGCGTTTTCCGAGTCAAATGGCTCGCCTGGCGATATCCGCCGGCTGGTGTCAGACACCGCTTGCCGACGACGGCTCAAAGCAACCATGCTCCCGCGCAGCTTCAGTATGCTGTACGAGCAGCGCTCAGAGAAGACGGCGCCATCTCGCTCTCATTCATGGCCAAGCTCGAAAGCACGCGGCGAATCACGTGGTCAGTCGCGAACCAGCTGCGGCGAGCGCATGCGCCAAGCCGGCAGCGGCGGCGTACGGCGCAGCTGCGGTCAAATGACGACCAAATTTACCGCGACGGCAAAACCGCTCGACTAATCTCGTCTAAAACGTAAGGGTTAAAACTTAAGGCTCAAAACTTAAAACAAGGCTTAAAAAACTTAAGGCAGTCCAGAAAAGCCGGGTCCACAAGTTTGCGCGTTGACATTCGGCCAGACGTCTGGGGCTAATTTTCCGTCATTGCGTGAATTCCACCACTGATATAGAGAAGCGTATAGGCGCTGGCAACGCACCTGACCGTTTGTATACACCTTTCGGCAACGAATCGATATTGATCGCTTGCTGGAGAGCTGTAAGGCGTCAACTGTTGTGCGTGGTTCGCCAACGACTCGTACGGACGCGTATCAAGCAATCAACGCCGCTCGCTCGCGAGTGGCAATATCTATTTATAGGTCAGTCTACAATTAATCTAAGCGACAGTACAACCCAAATTTTAGTCCGACCAGACGCGAAAAGCAGACGCGGATTCTGAGCGGTGTTAATACAAATTAGGATGAAAATGCTGACGGTTACACCATCGAATGCGCACCCGTGCGCTTACACATGTACACTTGCGATGTACCCATTTACTTCGCGGATATTTTTCGAGGTGGAATCTATGAGTTCCAGCGCATTTTAAAAAGACAGTCCTTAGCAGGTCAGCTCCTTAGCTGGTTTGCCTACGCAGTGTTGGAAGTTGTACCAAAATGAAAGAGCTCCAGGCCATTAATGACGCTAACAGGGCGATACGCGCAGTGCCCAACATCACACAAGCGCATATGTACACCGATTCGCTCAGCGCTGTACGTCAAGCAAGTGAAGAAGACTCCTCAATTCTGGCAGCTGAAACAAGACAGCTAGCACAGCTCATGATCCGGGTACAATTGGTTCAGGGAAATGGTGCGAATCTTCGTAACCAGTTAGCTGATCAAGTCTCTCACTCGCCTTCCTTCCAGAAGATCCAGGAGCCTGTCCCAAGTGTCCGGATGCCGTAACTGAGACAGATGCCAAGCACCTGCTTGAAGTGTGCCCGGATGCGCGAAGACCACTCGACAGTATACGCACTCACAGAGACTGGGCTCCAGTTGATTAAGTTGGACTACCACGGTCGCTATAAGTACACGATAACGCTTGTTACAAGCCTGTACTGAAGTGTCTGCACGGAACTGGACTTTCCGCTTTCGTGTAGACCTTCCCCGCCACCACGATTCCCCTTGCTTTCCTTGCTATCTTTGATTTTCATGTCCCTCTTCTTCCCTTACTTTCCTATACCTCTTCTCTTCTCATTTCTCTACATCGTATTTCGTATGCCGCATGGCAAGACAATGAAAAAAAAGAAAAACCGACGGAGCTTTCAGCACATTATTTATCTTCTGGGTTTTGAAAAACCTGAGTACTCTGATATGGTACCTGTGCAAATATTGCAAGCGAAGGGGGTGCAAGCGATTGCACTAAACACCCCGTTTAGACAGGCACATACTTAGGATTACTTTTCGAAGGAGGGGAGAGAGGGGGGTTAATCAAGGTAAAACCGACTCGTACTGTTATTTGGGAAGCTGCGTAACGACGCGTGGTCATTGATCCCGTACAACCGCGTATATCTCGTACTGCGCCCACGCACTGCGCCCACTGTGGAAGGTTAGAGAAGCCCCCACGTACTCGCCATACTGCAACATGCGCCCAGTGTTGACCACCAAACACTACCTGTCAAGTCCAGGATTTATATGACGGTGCTTTCAGAATGTGCGCGAGGAGACGTGGCGGAAGGGGGAAGGGGTACCCCCCCCCCTCTTCCCCCCAACACCCCTATCAAATGTACCCAACTCTGGGTACGTCCCTGCCTTGAAGCAACCCTTTTGGCTGTTACTGAACTCTGTGCAAGTGTCTATCATTAAACACACCCGTACAGAGTCGTTCGACAATACCGAATTCGCGGGATTACCCCCAACGAGCCTGGCCTCTCTAACCAGGATCTGCATGAACGTTTGCGTAGCTACTGTCGCGACATCGTAACCGCACAGCCAGTTGAAAACAGGCACGGCCACAAGTACATTCCGGAAAGTGCATTTCATCAAGCTCGTCGCAATCTCTGCCTGTTTGCAATGTCTATTACGTACAAACCTATAAATATGCCGTACGCACGACGCGCAACCGTCACGCAGACACCTGTCGCCGTCCACAACTGGCTTGATTCTTAGTGCAATCTGAGCGAGAATGCAAATAGGGGCGCGAAGCGCGGAGGCGCACGAGCACCATCTGTTTATGCGAACGAACGAAAGAAGCGACCGCTAGCGTTCAAAAGGAAACTCGAGCGCATCAATAAATAAGGTGCACCGACAGACTTCCACACAGCGCTCCGAACGGGCGAGGCAAGTCTAAATGTAAAACGAGATCTTAGTAAAAATCTATTCCTACCAGAATGTATAAGTCAAGCCATCAAAGGAGCAGTGAAACCACTGTACCGAAAGCAAAGATTCAGCTGCCGTCAGAGCAGCCGCCCGAGTTCTCACCTCCCTCGTACGCGTCAATGGCGAACGGGAAAAGGGAGCCAGGAAAACCACTGACACGAAGTGTCAAGGACATCTCAAACGTTTCGCGCACCAGCGAGCCCAATTGCATGGATAAAGCCAGCACGAGAAAAAATGGCAACAATATTGCTTCCAAAGGGGCGCCAGCAATACCCCTTCACAAATCCTCTCATGCAAGAAGTCACCAAGGTAGCGCTTCAGAAACTTAAGGCAACATTTATTGCATTCAAAGCCGACATCCTAGCGGAAATGAGAAACGAAGTTGAAGCTTTCTTCGGCGCGGATCACGGTGAACGGATCAAAGGTTGTTGGAAGTGGAGACAGCTTTGAACCATCTTCAAGAGAAGATGGAATCTTGCAAGTTCGAGGCTGATCACGCATCTTCGAGCTGATGGGCATAGCGGACTATTTCCAAAAGCAAAACTCTGTTGATCAAATAGATCCCCATGCATGCGGAGACCGCTCCCACGGCCGTAGTCGCTGCAGGGACCATTCATTTTTAGACGAAGTGAGTACGTAACATGATCATGTCAGACGACAGGAGAACCCGGCTCTCTTTCATCAAACGAAACTCGGTCCCCGCTATTGGCGGTGAGCGCGACCACGGGCGGCGCTGCGAAGGGCGTCTTCGTGACGTCGGCTTAGGGATTCTCGAATTTGTCGTCTGCTTCACTCGGGCTCGCTCTACCTGCTGTTTCTTTGCGCTCAGTTTCATGTTTGTCCGCACCAGATTTTGCGTATGCGCAACTTTTTATCATAATAAAAGACTTAAAATCGCACACTCTAGCTGAAGGCGTGATTTACAGTATAGTTTTCGACACCGCTTCGGAAGAAACATTGCCGGCGTGGCCCCATTCCTGCGAAGCCGGTCCTGTGCGGAAATTCGGAGCTAGGCGTCAGCTTCTGTATTCAGAACTCTTTCGAACAAAGGGAACATCCAGAGTATAAAAACCGACAAAAGCGAAAATGCAAGACGAAAACAAATTCCAGGCCATCGGGGCTGTCGGCTTTGGCAGAAGGCACTATGATTCCTGGTAATCGTATGTAAGGTAAAACAGCTTTTGTAACCTTGCCGAACGCTCGAAAGTATTGTATCACATCACTTTACGTTGTCATGGAATTAAAGTATGCCGAAATGCATCATGAGGCGTAAAAAAATGCAGGTTGAGTTCCAAATAACGTACGGTGTGCATAGGCGCATGCTGGTGCAGGCTTCTAATCAGTATGGATGCTCATTGAGCAAAACGGGTAACGTGTACGGTAAAATACAGTAAAATACAGTAATATGTTTCTTCATAGCTTGAGGGACATTTCGGTACATTTCCGACAGCCATGCCTTCCCAATATTCAGATGTGCGCAATACTAACACTGCACTCAAGAGTACGAAAAGGAGCGGGAGGAGGAGAAAACTTTAGCAGTAAAATCGAGCTGGTTAGTGGGCGGGTTCCTCAGTCCAGGACAGAGAGTAAGAGTAATTTTCTTCAGTTCGTGGAACATCACCCCAAGTAGGCAAGGATCTGATTTTTACGCCTGAAGGGGTTGGAAAACAATAAATAGCTGCTTGGAGATATTCATCGGTCATGATTCTTCGTAACTCTGAAAACCGGCACGTGCACTATTTCTTGCGTTTCTTAGCGAGTATATCAAGCCTTCAACACCGTAATCATGACATAACTCTTTGGGTTGAGATTTAGTTCGTTAGTTACGATAGAAATTCGGGGCGGAAAAGTCGCCTTCGAGTACTCTGGACAACGTCGTCTGCGCCGTTTCGTGGTAGCGTAGCACAAACCTTCTCATCGCATTTGCACGTGAATAAACGTACACTGCAAATATGCACCTTCTTGTACGCAGCCATACCGATAGCCAATTTCTGAAGAAGGTATAGTGTATGCCTTACAGCCTGAAGAAAATATCCGCACGAACTATGTGCTCCTCTCAAACATCCCCAAACCTCTAATAAGACGTGTGTGGCGGTGCAGAAAAATTAATGCGTTGGACATAGAAAAAACATTCACCTGATACAAGTCAACAACGCAACAACGAATGAAATAGAAGACAACCGCTTTGTTTCCTGCTTTGCGATGCGCGTGTAAGGACGCGCTGCTTGGTGCGTAGCATTCACTTTTGAGTCTTCATAAGAGCATCTCGAAAATACTTTAGGGGGGCCTACGCATTTTACGTACTCATCGAGGAGGTCTGAGCCCTGAACCTCGCAAATAAGCTAGAAAGGACGAGCTACACATGATTATCTGACCGATGCTCTGAAGAAAGTTGGTCTCTCTCTCTCCTCGTTCGCTGCAAACTTATTTGTGCGGTATACAGCTTGAAGTTATTAAGAGTTGTCAGAAGCTGAAAAAATAACAGAATCACCGGAAGAAAAAAACTCTTTTTAATGCCCTAACAGATCAAAGCGGGTGATTTTTTCGTTTAGGCCTTGCTGCCCCTCACAAGCGGACCACAGCGGCGCGAGTGTAGCAGACGACAGCGGCGCGAGTCCCTAAGCTGACGTCAGAGCCAGGGGACGCCACTCAAACATCTCACCGCCAATAGGCTCACCTCTGCCCGATGGTGCGCGCGCTGGTCACATCTCATGCGATGTACTTCCTGCAATTTGCAGCGTTAAAGGGACACTGAAGTGATATGTAAACATTGCGGGATTACTAGCGCAAATTGTAGTCCGGAGTCCCCAGGCCATGTTTCGACCACTCTAGGCGCGTTTACGCGATTTTATTTAGTAGAAAAACTAATTCGCAAACGCTGTCCTCCTCTCTTTACGCTCGCCCATTTTCTGTGGCGTTTTCGTGTGACGTCAGGAGGGGATGAGCTGGCAATTGGCTGCGCCACGGCTGCGCTACTGCACGGCTCCCCGGCCGACAGAGTCAGTCGGCCCAGCGTTTCGTCCGCCGGCCGCCGGCGGGTCGTCGCAATCAAGGAGGTTAAAAAAAATTGCTTGGTCGCAATTCGTTCGCTTAGTTGAAACGAAGCCAGGACACGTTTGTGAATGGAAGAATGTGCCTTTCTTTACTTGGTTTGTTTGTACACTGTATCTAGCTCCAAGTCAAGGTCGCTTCACACAAGCGCTGCACAAGCGCACATGCGACGCTTCGCTGACTGGTACGCCAGTAGGAAAATATAAGGCCTCTTGAAGGCGGGAGAAGAGTCAGCGAAGTCAATATTGGTACTAAGGAAATAAAATCAACTGATATTTTTACCGTACAGCGTAAAACTAGGGCGCGGGAAGCACTTTTTTGCGCTGGGCGAACAAGCACAGCGGTCAGCAGCACGACTACGCATCTGCGAACGCTTTTCCGTCTACGAAATGCAATTGCTAGACGTGAGCTACTGTGGAAACTCGGGCGACGCTTACTGCACGATCGCAGTACAACAAATAGTCACCTAAGCTGCTTGAAATGCCAAAACTAAATGAAAGTGTAAACCGGTTGTACAATATATACCCTATATTAGCAAGGCCTTCGCGTCCCGCTCCGTGGTTCAGTAGTCTGGGGCGCCGGTTATGTCACCGCAAATGTTTTGCAAGTCAGGAGTTCGAATCCCCGCGGGTACGTGCTTTTTTTTTTTTTGTAAGTTAACTTTTTTGTTTTCCGCTGATGTTTACTATATTGAGTTCACCTTTTTTTGGGCCGCAACGTTCATGGCTACACGAACTAGTTCACAAAACGAGCGCAGGCTGGCACATGCATGGCGCGCTAGCGAGTTCTCGTTGGCGTGCTTTGCCATAAGCACCGACTGCTTGCAGGCAGTGGGCACAGGCCAGAATGAACAGACCCTTGGCCTGGTGCGAACACGCTTTTTACGATACAGGCATGAGGGAGGCACGCTCCAATTATGGGGGAAAAGCGCATGACATTTGGGCGTCTACGGGTACGCGGAGGGCGTTCATGCACTGCGTAGGTTTCGGCTAGTGAATGCTACGATTCCAAGCCGTCCTAGGAGGCTTATCTTTATGCATTTTTACAGCTGACAACATGGCAGAAGCGCGGTACGATGATTACTGAGTCATTGAGAATGCCCATCCAACAACGCCACCGGTTGTGTTTTACAGAACCGAAACCGAAACCGAAACTTGTTTGGTTGCTCACCTTGGGCATCGTCCAATCACGGTGCCCGCTCCTCCTAACGTCACAGCTTTAGTTGGTGCGGCCGCCGCAAACCGCGCATGGTAGTTTTTCTTCTTTAGCGCTTTGTAAAATAATTACCGATTTGTCAATCGTAAAAACGATGAAAAGTGTGCTAATTTGAGCCAGTCTACACAGTGCAAGCAAAAACGGGAGCTTGACAAATTCACTTCAGTGTCCCTTTAACATGCCGTCAGTTCGACAGCCTGGCTGGCGGCTTTCCAGGACGCAGGAGGACTGTGGCGATCCTCCTGCGGCCTCTGGCTCATACCGTGCACGTTGCTCTGCTGTTACTTTAACTCTAATATTCGAGACTACGTAATTTGTCTTTGGCTGCATTCACTGCATTTTTTCTATGTAATAATACACCGAGGGTCTCGGTGCAGTATCAATTATGGGACCCTCTTCTGGATATATCTGTTCTTGTAACCATCTTTTGCGAGGGTCGATGAACTTTGTTTCTTTCTTTCTTTACCCCTGGCTCGAACAACCTATAGCGAAAGAAATCGTGTTACGACGATCAGTTCCAGCTATGACACATGCAGAAGCCTGTTCAAATAAACATTTTCACAAACTCGGCGCAGTCCATCAAGTCTTCACTTCGTCTCCAAATACCCTGCCATAGTCCGGAGTACGGTTCACGCTGGCTCTAGCTTGGAATAACGAAGATGTCGTGTGCACATTCGCTGTGTACCGCGGGAAACCCACTCATCCTTGGGAAGATAGAAACTCACCCTGATGCCACGTCGCCATCTCCAAGGCAGGCGCCAGATGACGCTACTCAAGAATACGGAGTTTCAGGACTATGTAGAGTGGGAGGGAATCGAGGTAGCCCGATTACGAGACAAGCCACAACATTCCCTGCGTCTTCGTCTCTCAGGTGATGTCCCAAGGGTGCAAGCCATTCTCATTCCAAGGCTTCAAACGCCATCGCTCTACGTGTGTCACGGAAGAATTCGTACAAGCCTTTTTGCTCCCTTTGTCATTTACGCAGGACACCGTTCGGTGGATGAGACCAACCTCATCCACCGGCTGTAGCCCAATGCCTGCCGGTCATCCTTACCCACTCCTTATCTCGTTCTCTTTCTCTCCCTCTCTCTCTGTCCCCATTTGTTCTCACCTATCCCCTTTCATCGCCCTCTCCCCTTCTCCCGGACTGGTTTGTATGCTGGTGAACACCCAAATGAGTTCAAAATATCCCCAGTTCGCTTTTTTCCCACTTTCTATGGCAATAAAGCACTCACTCACTCCACCTTCCACCCTAAGAGCGAGGCCGGCGGCGACACCGCGTTCTCCTGCATACCAAACAGGGGCGTAGCGAGGATTTTTTTTTTTTTTTTTTGGGGGGGGGGGGGGGGAGAGGGAGGCGCGGTCGACCAAAAGATGGGAGGGGGAAATATGTAGACAAGGCTTCTTGCCCGTTGTTTTTCAAACGAAGATTGAAATAACTGACTTCAACATGCAATTTGTGTATGCTGAACACTAACAGTAAAGCCCACCTTAAGGAGCTTGTATGATGATGATAATGATGATTGACTAAATTCCCGTTCACCGGTCTATAGGTAAGCCACGGGTGATTCGTTCGTCCGTAGAGCAGGCGGTTATGCGGGCACGCGCTCGTGAGCGTAACCATGAGTGTGCTCGTGAGGAGCGCAGTCCCCGAAGTTCGTCAGGCGGAAGTGGAGGCCAACACTGGGTGTTTACTGTCAAGATTCGCGTGTTTTAGATTTTCGTTTAGGAAAGGGACTAAGTTTTCTTATCAGCTATGAAGTACAGTCGAGCACGATTTGAAGGTTATCGCGCCAGCATCGAGCGGCCAAGCGTGCCACCGGCCTACGGTTTCGTTTCGGAACCATGAATATCAAGATTTCGCACTCTTCTCTCACTTGTTGGCTGTTCCATGCTACAACAATGGCCCGCACGACTGACTTGCCACCTTATGGGTTTCAAGCTATACATTCGTTGTTACGAAGCACATACTTGGTTGCCTTTTATCTACGCCGACGAAACTGGCATGAAAGATTTGCTAATTTAAAGCTAGTGTTCTGTCTGCTTCATTTGAAAGAGTAGGTTTCCCGCGACAACCTTCGAATCGCACTGGACTGTACGTGCGGCACATTCGTGTATTATGGCGGGGACGCTAGCAAACGTGCGTCTTTGTCCTTAAGTAATCGCCTTTTTTTTTTTTTTGTGCTCGTAACGTGAATAGTAAACTTACGCTTAGCGGAACACCTTATTGCGCTTCTGTTGAATGTTGAGCTTGTTGCACGCTTCTGAAATCTCGTTGTTATTTCCTCGCCGTCAAATCGAACAGTCATGGCTTCAGTAAAATTTCAGTTAAGAAAATACAGACTGCTGATTTTAACCAAGAGGGAGGTCAAGGAAACAGCGGAATAGTGCCAAAAGACAAAGTTCTGCAATAAAGAGAATCGCACAGTTTTTTGATGTGGAGAAAATACAAAATGGGCAGAGCAATGCTTTTCATACAGCAGGAATTATAGAACTGCCAATAGTCACTGAAATGCGATCTCGTAGAAAAATAAACATATCAAGGATTGATAGTTGACTGAACAAAATACAGTGACATGCTCTGTCATGTTATTACACTTTGTGCCAGTGTAAAGACAAGGAATGACATGCTAAAGTCCAGACCACATGTATGCCTATATGAGGCTTTTCCTGCTGTTCCACCATTTCCCGGCCGTGCTGTTTCGCCAGCGAAACAGCGGGACTGCCTCGATCGTCTCGCGGCAGGTTCCCGGCGAAGCTCGGTGTATCCGGCGCGATATGCACCAGAGCTATTCGGAGACGGGCACGTCCCACTGTTGTATATGCTCACATAGACAGCAACTTGTACCACTAACCTGCGGGTAATACAGAGCGTCCAAGCGCAGGCTCTGCGTACGTGTCTTGGTTTGCCGCGTAGCGCATCAAGAGTGGGCACCATTTGCATCGCTCAGAAACACCCAATAGCAACGTACGTGGATACTGAAACACTACGCCTGTACATCAGGCTCCTCACGAGGCTGCCTTCTCACCATCTGGGCGCAGCTTCCTCAAAGTAGACCACGATCTACTTTTTCAGCCATTATCACAACGCACAGGGCTGAAATCCCTTCAAGGTACGCCCCTGCGGCAACACCGACCTCCCCGTTGGAGTGCCTGGCACAACCTGAGATTCGTCTCAGTGTTCCGGGAATTCGAAAAAAAGCCGACTTGTCATCATTGCCCTTCAACAGCTTACGCTGCTGTTACTGGCATGAACGGTACAACGACCGGAAACATGTGTACACAGATGGCTCAGTAACGTCATCCAGTTCGGCAGTGCAGTGTTTGTGCCAGCAGATTTTGCAACAACTCGATTCCGTAATTGGCCATACCACGAGCTCGACAGCTACAGAACTTGCAGCCATTCGTGAGGGCTCTTGATCATATCATCGGAGCTACTCCTCAAAATTGGGCGATCTTTTCGGATTCCAAGGCTGCCCTTACAGAGCTTACGCGCAGCCCTGCGCTACGGCCCCCTACACAACTGGTGACAGAGATAAGAGAAAAATTCCATCAAGCCATCACAGCCGGCCATGACGTAATTTTCCAGTGGCTTCCAGGTCACTGCGGAGGTCATCGGTAACGTGCTGCGGATGAAGCTGCCCGTACAGGCCATGAGAGCGACCGCACCATTCTGCTTCCCGCTTTCAAGGACCGATGCCGCCAGGACGCTTCGCTCCCTTGCACGCAAGATTACCATGCAGCAATGGAACACACCGGACTTTTCGAATCCCCGTCTGTATATTCAGGGATCCTCTTCTTCAGCGCCGTATTCCGTATGGGCTGTCTCGACCCCAGTCAACTTTACTTTGTAGTCTGTGGTTGGGAGTGACCTTCACGAAAGCCTACTCCTTCCTCATCGGGATGGCCAGCAGCGCCCACTGTGACGCCTGCGAAGCGGAAGAGACTATAGAACATGTGCTGCGTCGCTGCCCCGAATACTCGTCGGAGAGGAGCGTGCTTGCCACCGCGCTGAGCCGATTGGACAATCGACCATTTACGGTGGAAACTATTCTAAGTCAATCGGTCTCTACCATCGACCTCGCAGAAGGCGACGATAGCCCTTTTACGTTTCCTGAGTGAAACGAACTTGCGTGAAAGACTATAGTGCCCGAAACGGGACTAGAGTGCGCGCTTTCCCACTCCTATCTCTTCTTCTTCTCCCCCCCCCCTTTTTTTTTTATTCCTGAGCCCCATTCCCCCAGTGCAGGGTAGCAAACCGGGCTCTACACCTGGTTGACCTCTCGGCCTTCCTTTCTTTTTCTTCTTCTTCTTTTTCTGGAGCGGGTACAGGGATCAGACGTTGACGTAGCCCTTGTTTTTCTGCTTCATATGAACAAGAATTTCCTTAAAACTGCAGGTTCTGCGCTTGCAGACGACTTCAGGCGGTTCTTTAGGCTACTTGAACGCACCCCAGCCTGGCACCGAAACATTTCCGGGGGGGGGCACAGGCCCGGTGTGCTTCCCCCCCCCCCCCCCCCCCCCCCCCCCCCCCCCGGCTACGCCCTTGCTACCGAAAACTCATGGGCACCTTCACCAATTCAACATTAACGTCAGGTGTTACTGGCCTTCGTGTCCTGCATGGCTGCATGGCTACTTCTGGGTCACCAGCTTCGAGCACGCTTCAAGATCTGCATACCTGGTACATCAAAACCAGACCCTCACCACCCTTCCATGAGCCTTAGAAGATTTGAGCTTGAAAAATTATTCACTCATTTAGATTCGTCGCAGCGAAAGTGCATTCGAGAACGATGCCTGGCCAATGCAAGCATGGTCGTGTACAGAGTAAGGCGAGGGCGAGCATATTGATTTATAGTTCGGTTTGCTCAGAGATACTTCAATTATGCAGATTCCATGCAATTTCTTTTCTACCTTGCTCACGTTTCCCCGGACAATAGTCTTGCTTTCCTCCGCCTCAGATACGCAACGCGAGTTTGTTTGACCTTGTTAAATTTCCTGCGGGTGCACATGAATTCACGTAGTAATAAAGTGCACATTGTTTACTGTCAAGGAAAGCGACGCCAAAAACGTTACGCCTGTCTTCGCAACGCTTATGAATCTTTAAGTCCTGTTTCGAAGCGTCAGTTTATTTGTGGCGAATCCAATGTCAGTCTCAGATTTTAGCAATGGCCGCGCAAGCACGCGCGGGCCAGCGTGTTGAACTCAAGAAGGGAAAAGGTTTGGGCGTGTTGGTTCATAGTCACGCAGAAAACAAGCGCTATAGCGCTTGTTTTCTTTTAAAAAGCACAGGACGAGGCGTGGACGGGACAAGCGCTTGTCCCGTCCACGCCTCGTCCTTTGTTTTCTAAATAGCGCTTGTTTTCTGTGTGTTGACCTCCGCCTTAGCGAACTGCCAATCTGATCGGATCTATCCTTGCAGGAGCTCAATCAATCGTCTGTCGTTTACCAAGAGCCGCTTCTTTGAGGAATTTCAATGTTGGAACGGTTTGGAAGAAAAGGGGTGCGTGTGTACATCGCACGGAGGGAAATATGATGCAATCACAATACGCGGTTAGAACAGGTTAATTTGAACACGATATTAGCCATAACCATATATGGTCCCTAGCATTTAAAAATGAATGATTCTGTTCAGATCAGCGGCGGATACAGATTGACGAGAGAGAGAGAGAGAGAGAGAGAGATTACTGGGGGGAGGCACCCACGGATGCTTACGCGCTTACGCTTTAAAAACAGTCTTTCTTTACGTTAGCTGCCTTAACATAGGCGTAACGCCACGCAATGCGAGGAGACTGTTGTCACGCCTATAAGAGGGCTATGGTGACACAATAACGCTGCGGGTGTTTTTACCTGAAGCCTCCGGTCGGCGAGCTGGACGACGATGAAGGCAACGTCGTGCGTGTGCGACGGGTAGCGGATCTCGTAATCGGACGCCTTCACCTGCTTCGAGCCGTCGTTGAGCAGCTGGCACAACACCGACACGGCACTCTCGGCGTCGTATTCCTCCCCGCCGTACAGCACGGGCACGCGCAGAACGATTGCGTCTGCGGCGGGCATAAGAGAAAGTCAAGCCGCTGCAGGCAATGCCATATTTTGTAACCTCCCGCGGACCCACGACTGGGTCAAGAACCGACCTGCTTTCACGGACAGACACGGCTTCTTCGGCCTCTGCCTTCGTTACGCCGTACTTGTTCAAGGGATTTGGCTTCGCGCTTTCGGAAAAGGGCGGGTTCTGGCCGTCAAAGACGTAGTCTGTGCTTATGAAGATGAACGCCGCCCCTTCAGCTTCCTGCAAGGAAAATGTGGAAAGTCTCGAAGGATTTCTCTCTCTCTGCTTCACAGCGAGCGAACAACGTTCTTGATTTAGTAA